>NC_060147.1:4903545-5203560 GCF_021461385.2 Schistocerca piceifrons
AGGATTTGTGCGTAGAGGTCTGGCGCCACACACGTCCACGGCCTGCCAGCAAAATCGGTGATGCACTGCATTACAGAGGCAGCCCAGAAAGGCTGTCAGGCAGGTGGGCCTAGTGTTTTGACTCGTCAGTGTAATGTAAGCGTGCATCGCCTCGGGGCGGTATGAATTAATAAAATCTTTTCGGGCTTCCAGCTGTGTCAGGTGGTTAAAATCCCACGAGCTTGACAACGGCCGAGGAAACCTCCGTCGTAGCTCGTAGGATTCTAACCACCTGACACAGCTGGAAGCCCGAAAAGATTTTATTAACATAATCATACAGTATGTAATCCCAATAGAAACATTTCCTACAATCAGTTGCAAGTGTCAGACCATTCACAGTTGGTAGAGCACTTGCCCGCGATAGGCAAAGGTCTCGAGTTCGAGTCTCGGTCCGGCACACAGTTTTAATCTGCCAGGAAGTTTCATTTCAGCGCACATTCCGCTGCAGAGTGAATGTCTCATTCTGGAAACATCCCCCAGGCTGTGGCTAAGCCATGTCTCCGCAATATCCTTTCTTTCAGAAGTGCTAGTTCTGCAAGGTTCGCAGGAGAGCTTCTGTAAAGTTTGGAAGGTAGGAGACGAGATACTGGCAGAAGTAAAGCTGTGAGGACGGGGCGTGAGTTGGTAGCTCAGTTGGTAGAGCACTTGCCCGCGAAAGGCAAAGGTCCCGAGTTCGAGTCTCGGTCCGGCACACAGTTTTAAATTGCCAGGAAGTTTCATTCACAAGAACCCTGTATAATGTTTAAGTGCGATCATTTTAGATTGGGGCTTTCCGTTACTGTTATTGACATCGAATGAAACAAAAAGTTTAGCGTTACCAGTCATTGTCTGTTTATATCCACAATGCGTTTCAAAGATTTAAACCTCCATCACTCATTTATGTGTGTTAATCCGACACTTGTGTGTTGTGGTACGACTTTGGGGGAACCTGTGGCACTGTCTACTCGTTGAACGGAACACTCTTCAGGACATGGTTTTCGAGAAGTTTTATGATTTAAAGCTAAACGTAAATTTGAAACTAAAACAACTGAATCAGAATACCTCCAGTGGTCTGAGGATCTTTTCTTTCTTATAATGCATCACATGTAAACTGTCGTACTTTCTAATCAAAAATGGTGTCCGGAAATTACTAGCTGCAAACCACATTCAGCAAAACAGAAACATTATCTCTAAGTACTAAGATTATGTAGCAAAAGAACGCTATTATTTCAGTATAATTTTTAAAGGATTGTGGAGATATTTGAGTTACTGAATACATGCGATAGAATAAATATTTAGAGTGGTATATACATTCTTTTCTGTCAAGTTCGTGTAGCTTCAATTTCGTACTCGTTTAGTATCAGATCACACGATGATTATGATGCCAACAGTGGCGATATTATACGTATATAACAGTTTGGCGCCGGCCAGGGTGGTCGAGCGGTTCTAGGCACTACAGTCTGGAACCGCGCTGCTGCTACGGTCGCAGGTTCGAATCCTGCCTCGGGCATGGATGTGTGGGATGTCCTTAGGTTAGTTAGGTTTAAGTAGTCCTAAGTTCTAGGGGACTGATGACCTTAGAAGTTAAGTCCCATAGTGCTCAGAGCCATTTGATTTTGAACAGTTTGGCTGGGGTTCAGAGACAAGAGGTTGGCGGCATTGCGAAAAGGAGAGCTAAGTTTCGGATACGCTAGAGATGTGGGCTTGTTAAACGTACATAAGTTACGTGTTATAACTGAGTAAATGCTGAAGTAATAGACTGATACTGACTTGAAGATATGCAGATGGGTATACTGTTAAAAATATGTAATATAAAACCCATCAACTGAAATCCAATATACATGAAATGTATTCGCAGTTGCGAATATGGATAACCGTCGGCTGTATAATGGAATGACGACAATGAAAATTTGTGCCGTAGCGGGATCCGAACCTGGTTTCCCGCTTATAAGCGTTGCGTGCGTGTCTGAAGTAACTTAGCACTGTAATTAGCAATAACAGAGCCACTGCAATATCGAAATCCAATACAGCGTCTCCCAATATGGCGAGCATATGACGTAAGGTAGGTCTGCGTTCGAACGCACGTTCGGAGTGACTGTTTTGCTCGATATTGGCCTGCACTTTCGGAAAGACACCCCTATAGCGCTTTTCTCGTGCTAAGATGTCAAGAGCTGTAAGGTCCTTGTGACGACAGCTTAAGCAGTGTTTGTTCATGTGGGCCATCCAGTAAGGTGAAAGTGGACTTGGCTAGGCAGGTATACCGTGACCCATGCTGGCCTTTTCCAGTACAAAGGGACCCTGCGGCCAGGTAGTCCGTGACGTCATGGGCAGGTAGGTTCCAGGAATACGTGGTGCAGGTGTCACAGGTTTGTGTACGGGCCCAAACTGCACTGGGCGGTTCTCATATATCCTCCATCCTGTGTAGGTCTTCATTATACTTCAGAGCCAAGCATCTTCTTTTCCGTTTACGAATCATGTCACGCATAGAAAGCTAAAATAATTACGTGATGAAGGACACTCTCTGACACTTCGGTTTACAGTCACACCAAACAAGCTTCTTTTAAGGCTTTTTATAGAGTAATTAGACGTTAACTATGGGAAACTGTGGAGGGCAACAAAAAAGGGACCTGATATAACCAACCGTCGGCTTCTGCGTTATCTGTCAGTGGTTTTCAGAGTAGAGAAATTGTAAATACACGCGCCGTAATATATCCCGGTTTCCAGACAACTGCGAATTTTACACTATTTGATACACTGTATTTTTTATTGTATATAATTGTTGTTTTTGTCGTCGTGGTCTTCAGTCCAAAGACTGGTTTGACGCAGCTCTCCATGCTACTGCGTCTACATCCTTCTGAATCTGCTAACTGGGTTCGTCTCTTGGTCTACTTCTACGATTTATACCCTCCACGCTTCCTTCCAGTACTAAACTGATCATCCCTTGGTGTCTCAGAATGAGCCGGCCGCGGTGGCCGAGCGTCTCTAGGCGCTTTAGTCCGGAACCGCGCGACTGCTACGGTCGCAGGTTCGTTCCTGCCTCGGACATGGATGTATGTGATGTCTTTACGTTAGTTAGGTTTAAGTAGTCCTAAGTTCTAGGGGACTCATGACCTCAGATGTTAAGTCCCATAGTGCTCAGAGTCATTTGAACCATTTTTTTTTTTTTGTCTCAGAATGTGTCCTACCGACAGATCCCTCCGTCTAGTCAAGTTGTGCCACAAATTTCTTTTCTCCCCAATTCCGTTCAGTATCTCCCCATCAGTTACGTGATGTACCGATGTGATGTTCAGCACTCTTCTGCAGTGCTACGTTTCAAAATCTTGTATGTTATTAGTTTTCAAACTTCCAACCCACAGTTACTTAGTAATTCATGACATGTCAAGTTTCGAATGTAAGATACCTATCGAATTATGTGAACACACATTGCATTGTTACAAAGTCATGCAAACAAGAAACACAATGTCAGATGCTACGCAATGAAACAAACTCGCACTTCTAGGAGCTGTGTTTAGTGTGTACTCTATATTTTGTAGGATGTAGAAAACTTTCCGCTGCCAGACAAAATAAAACATTATTTATTCGTCACAGGACCGGTTTCGGGCTTGTGCCCATCCTCAGGTGTTTATACAGTCATGTAGATGTTTATGTTGCTGGAGATCACTGTGTAGATACAAAGAAAATTATTTGCTGGCGACTAAACAGATACAAATGGAACAATTGTAAGTGGCAAGGCAGCATTTGTCGAAAATATATATGTACTTACATAAAGATGAGGCATCATTGTTATAATTATGCTATGGTGACAGCATTACATATGTGCGGTTGAGTGCAAAATCTGTCACCACAGGTTTTAATTCCTTTCCACTCGGTCATTATTATTTCTTGTTGAAGTATTAGGTTAATAGGAAGTGGGGCCATTTTTGACAGTACAATGTTGGGTGAACTGTGTTCGTTGTTTTTTGGGTCCTCTACCTCAGTCAGTGAAAGCGGATCCTTTTTCTGTCTGTCTCCGTCAGTCAGACTCTTAAAAACACTTTTTCTTAGGAACTGGTAAACGTGTAACGTTGACGTTTATGTCACGTACTTACTGTGGTCCCTTGGCGGTGTAAGACATTGAAGCTTATAAGTGAATGCAGTCAAAAGCTACGGCCATTTCTGTTGTGGACTGGCAAGACAGTGACAGGTAGCCGAAAGGCACGCGTTTAAGCTCACGCAGGATGGCGTGAGGTCTGGAACAGGTCAAGGTCTTATAGTAGCAAAAATAGTACGTAGCTTCTGGAATACTTAACTTTAATCCATAATTGGTGAACATCGGTCTGACAACTTTAATCCATAATTGGTGAACATAGGTCTGACGGTACATGCATCACAAGAGAAATAGCAAATGATAATGGCGCCTTGCTAGGTCGTAGCAAATGACGTAGCTGAAGGCTGTGCTAACTATCGTCTCGGCAAACGAGAGCGTAATTTGTGAGTGAACCATCGCTAGCAAAGTCGGCTGTACAACTGGGGCGAGTGCTAGGAAGTTTCTCTAGACCTGCCGTGTGGTGGCGCTCGGTCTGCAATCACTGATAGTGGCGACACGCGGGTCCGACGTATACTAACGGACCGCGGCCGATTTAAAGGCTACCACCTAGCATGTGTGGTGTCTGGCGGTGACAGCACAATTTCAGTTACATATTTTGAAAGTTGCAAAGTCACTCATCGAAAGTTATAGGGTGCTTCCCATTGGTTTAGAATAACGAAGTACGCCAAGAACGAACTTTTCGCAGTACAATTAAAGGAAAAAAATCCGAAAACTTATAATTTGCAGTTACACTATGTAATCAAATGTGTACGAACACGTGGCTGAAAATTACTAAAACGTTTGTAGTCCCCTCCATCGGTAATGCTGGAATTCAATATGGTGTTTGCCCATCCTTATCCTTCGTGACAGCTTCCACTCTCGCAGTCATACGTTCAGATGGCAGCTGGAAGGTTTCTTGGGGAATGGCAGCCCATTCTTCACGGAGTGCTGCACTGAGGAGAGGTATCGATGTCGGTCGGTGAGGCCTGGCACGAAGTCGGCGTTCCAAAACATCCCAAAGGCGTTCTATAGGATTCAGGTTAGGACTCTATGCAGGCCAGTCCATTACAGGGATGTTGTTGTCCTGTAACCGCTCCGCCACAGGCCGTGCATTATGAACAGGTGCTCGATTGTGTTGAAAGGTGCAGTCGCCATCCCCTAATTGCTCTTAAAACATCAATGTAGGCCTGTGCTGTGATAGTGCCACCCGAACCAACAAGGGGTACAAGCCCCCTCCATGAAAAACACGACCATACCATAACACCACTGCCTCCGAATTTTACTGTTGGCACTACAAACGCTGGCAGATGATGTTCACTGGGCATTCACCATACCCACACCCTGCCATCGGATCGCTACATTGTGTACCGCGATTCGTCACTTCACAAAACGTTTTTCCACTGTTCAATCGTCCAATGTTTACGCTCCTTACATCGGGCGAGGCGTCGTTTGGCATTTACCGGCGTGATGTGTGCTTTATGAGCAACTACTCTACCATGAAATCCAAGTTTTCTCACCTTTTACGACCCTCTTTAACTGTCGGCTGTCTCTGTCAGTCAACAGACGAGATCGGCCTGTACGCTTTTGTGGTGTACGTGTGCCTTCACGTTTCCAATTCACTGTCACATCGGAAACAGTGGACCCAGGTGTGTTTAGGAGTGTGAAATATCGTGACACGAGTGACACCCAATGACCTGAGCACGTTCGAAGTTCCGCGGACCACCCCATTCTGCTCGCTCACCATGTCAAATGACTCCTGAGGTCGCTGATGTGGAGTTCTTAGCCGTAGGTGGCAGCTTTCAAATTCTAAAGGTGGCAGGGGTAAAATAGAGGGAGCGAAAGGCTATTTACAATTTGTACAGAAACCAGAAGGCAGTTATAAGAGTCGAGGGACATGAAAGGGAAGCAGAGACACGGTTGTAGCCTCTTCCCGATGTAATTCAGTCTGTATATTGAGCAAGCAGTAAAGGAAACAAAAGAAAAATTCGGAGTAGGTATTGAAATCCATGGAGAAGAAATAAAAACTTTGAGGTTCGCCGATGACATTGTAATTCTGTCAGAGACAGCAAAGGACTTGGAAGAGCAGTTGAACGGAATGGACAAAGGAGGGTATAAGATGAACATCAACAAAATCAAAACGAGGATAATGGAATGCAGTCGAATTAAGTCGGGTGATGCTGACGGAATTAGATTAGGAAATGAGACACTTAAAGTAGTAAAGTAGTTTTGCTATTTGGCGAGCAAAATAACTGATGATGGTCGAAGTAGAGAGAAGAAAAATGTGTTAACATCGAGTATAGATTTTAATGTCAGGAAGTCGTTTCTGAAAGTATTTGTATGGAGTGTAGCCATATGTGGAAGTGAAACATAGACGATAAATAGTTTAGACAAGAAGAGAATAGAAGCTTTCGAAATGTGGTGCTACAGAAGAATGCTGAAGATTAGATGGGTAGATCATATAACTGATGAGGAAATATTGAATAGTATTGGGGAGAAGAGTAGTTTGTGGCACAACTTGACTAGAAGAAGGGATCGGTTGGTAGGACATGTTTTGAGGCGTCAAGGGATCACCAATTTATTACTGGAGAGCAGCGTGGAGGGTAAAAATCGTATCGGGAGACCAAGAGATGAATACACTAAGCAGATTCAGAAGGATGTAGGATGCAGTAGGTACTGGGAGATGAAGAAGCTTGCACAGGATAGAGTAGCATGGAGAGCTGCATCAAACCAGTCTCAGGACTGAAGACCACAACAGCAATACCAACCAGTTACAAAATACACTGGAGTGGGGAAGATATCTTTCAGCTGAAGACATTAGGAATGAAATCACTCGAGCGGAGATTGTAAGCGAGGCCTTCTCGTCTACTCTGCGACGCGGTACGGACACACTGGAGTGGCTGTAATAACACGCATTCTTTACGGTCACTGACGGCCGTTGGAAGACGCCGGCTGTTTACACGACACTTGTTGAAGACAAAAGGCACTACTTGTATAACGGCTGAGCGGCCTCGTGTAAAAACAGCTAATGCCGACCCGGACGGTGTTTGTCAACATCAATCTGCCGGGTTTTATAAACACGGAGGGCGGCGCGTGTAAGAAGAAGCGGGCCTTCTAGCGAGATAGTGGGCCAACTCGGTGCTTGCCTCCTTCGCATTACGGAGCCGTTCGTGGCTCTGCGTGACGTGAGACAACAGAGTAACGCGTGTTACAAGTCTCCAGTCTGTACCCGACAGTGGGACCTAACGAGCCTACACTCTACACAGTTGCTGCTTCCATCCCATTTCTGAGTCTCATCTCGTCCTCATCTTCCTATTCGACATCCTCGCTTCTCTCTTCTACTTCTTCAACTAATTTTTCCTCTCTTTTTCACCTTGCTGTGATATTTCTTTATGAAACATCGCAATTGATGTCCATAACTGATTTAACAATAAACGTGTTTCGAAGACGTTTACGGAATATTCCGTCGCTATTTGGAGGAACATAGACATATTAAAGACTGAAATACTCAATATTCAGGCCGCGCAGAGTGGCCGTGCGGTTTGAGGCGCTATATTACGGTTTGCGCGGCCTCTCCCGCCGGTGGTTCGAGTCCTCCCTCGGGCTTGGGTGTGTGTGTTGTTCTTAGCATAAGCTAGTTTAAGTAGTGTGTAAGTCTATGGGCCGATGACCTAAGCAGTTTGGTCCATTAGGAATTCACACACATTTGAACATTTTTTTGCACTCAATATTGATGTTTCACGCTAATGTAATTAGTTCCGCAGCGGTTTTCGGCAAGACTGAAGAGCTCATACCTACACGAAGACTATTATTTTCAAAGCTACGTGACCACTTTGTGACAATATGTCTATACGGAAAGCACAAGCGTATTGAAATACGGGAAGAAGATACGAACAAATAAGCCTTACTCGTATGTTACAGTAAACTCAAGATTATTTTTATATTCTTAATCTTCGCCGGCCAGTGTGGTCGAGCGGTCTAGGCGCTTCAGTCTGGAACTGCGCGACCGCTACGGTCGTAGGTTCGAATCCTGCCTCTGGCATCGATGTGTGTGATGTCCTTAGGATAGTTAGGTTTAAGTAGTTCTGTTCTAGGGGACTGATGATCTTCGGAAGTAAGTCTTCCTACAGCACTCGCTGGTGTTGTGTGGGCTGTCTGCTCCGCAAGTTATTAAGTTGTCTGACGGTGGCCTAGAAAGGAGAAACCCGGTTCACAACGAATTACATACTGTGGGATGCAGCACTGAGTATTTTAGTTTTTAATGTTTTGAAGATTTTTTCTTGAGCAGAATAAAGAAAATATTTTCTTTTTCTTCGCGTGTGACATTTCATATCACCTTTGTTTCCTCTCTTCTTATTACTCCTCCTCCCAACTCTCGTCCCCTTCCTACTCCTTTGCTGATTCGCTAATCCTTCTACTCTGCTCCTCTTCTTTTTCCTCCTCTCCTGTTTATCTTCCTTACACCTCTCTACCTGCGTTTCCAATTAAATCCTCTTATTCTCGCTCCTCCGTCGTCCTGTTCTCTTCTTTCTATTTCCCGTCATCGTTCTCTTCTTTCTATTTCCCGTCATCTTTTTTCCTCTTCTTTTCCTCATCCTTCCCTCCACTTTTCTCCATCGTCCTACCTCCTTTTCTGGCCACCTTGTTCCCAGTTTCCTCTTCCATTTGCTCCACTTCTACCCTGTTCTCCTTTCCTCTTCCCCCTTAATCGCCGGGTTGTTCCTCTTCACTTTCTCTACCTTCTACGCCTTCTCCGCTGCTACCCGATTTTTGTGTTGTTTGGCCCGATGAATGTGTACAGGGTTGTGTGCCGCTGTTACTACGACCTTACGTGACGTATGAGACTCCAAAATCTATGTCGTGCAGTTCCTTTCGCAGTATATACTCCTTCCACCTTCCGGTAGAGGGGAGGGGCGTAAAGCAGCTGTGTGTTATGTGAGGTCGGTAGCGGCCCACCTGTTGCGCGCGCGCTGTGTGTGTGGTGTGTGTGTGTTTTCTCCCGGGCTGTCGTCGTCGGTCCCTCATTAAGCGCTCGCCGCCTCTCCTCTGTGAGTTTACCCTGCGAAGCGAGCGGCGCCTGTGGACGCCTCAACAAACAGCGACACGAGAACCGGCACGCCGCGAGCTCGTTTATTGACTCTCCAGGGCTCCAGGGCCGGCACCCGGGGGACTCCAGTAACGAGGCCACGCCGTGGCACGTCTCGCTGTTCCGGATTGGCTCCGGGACACTTTTGCTTCACATCTACCGTAAGCAGTCCCAACAACCTACACCGAGGAGCCAAATAAACTGGTACAGCTGCCTAACATCGCGCAGGGCCCCCGATAGCACGTACAAGTGCCGCAGCACTACGTGGCATGGACTCGACTAATGTTTGAAGTACTGCTGCGGGAAACTGACACCATGAATCCTGCAGGGCTGTCCATAAATCCCTAAGAGTACGACGGGGGTGGAGAGCTCTGAACAGCCGTGAATCCCAGATATGCTCAATAATGTTTGGTGTTTAAACTCATAAGAGTGTTCTTGAAGCCACTCTGTAGCAATTTTCGACGTGAGGGTGTCGCATTGTCCTGTTGGAATTGCCCGAGTCCGTCGGAATGCACAATCGACGTGAATGGATGCAGGTAATCAAGACAGCATGTTTACATACGCGTCACCTATCGGAGTCGTATCTAGACGAATGAGGGATCCTACCTCAATTGCACACGACCAACACCATCACAGAGCCTCCACCAGCTTGAACAGTCCCCTCCTGACATGCAGGGTCCAAGGATTCGTGAGGCTGTCTCCGTACCGGTACACGTCCATCCACTCGATTCAATTTGAAACGAGATTCCTCCGACGAGGCAACATGTTTCCAGTCACCAACAGTCCAGTGTGGCTGTTGACGGCAGGCGAGGCGTAAAGCTTTGTGTCGTGCACGCATCGGCACCGAAGACCCATATACAGGGTGTTACAAAAAGGAAACATTCTTCACACACAAATAAAGAAAAGATGTTATGTGGACATGTGTCCGGAAACGCTTAATTTCCATGTCAGAGCTCATTTTAGTTTCGTCAGTATGTACTGTACTTCCTCGATTCACCGCCAGTTGGCCCAATTGAAGGAAGGTAATGATGACTTCGGTGCTTGTGTTGACATGCGACTCATTGCTCTACTGTACTAGCATCGAGCACATCAGAACGTAGCATCAACAGGTTAGTATTCATCACGAACGTGGTTTTGCAGTCAGTGCAATGTTTACAAATGCGGAGTTGGCAGATGCCCATTTGATGTACGGATTAGCACGGGGCAATAGCCGTGGTGCGGTACGTTTGTATCGAGACAGATTTCCAGAACGAAGGTGTCCCGACAGGAAGACGTTCGAATCAATTGGTCGGCGTCTTAGGGAGCACGGAACATTCCAGCCTATGACTCGCGACTGGGGAAGACCTAGAACGACGAGGACACCTGCAATGGACGAGGCAATTCTTCGTGCAGTTGACGATAACTCTAATGTCAGCGTCAGAGAAGTTGCTGCTGTACAAGGTAACGTTCACCACGTCACTGTATGGAGAGTGCTACGGGAGAACCAGTTGTTTCCGTACCATGTACAGCGTGTGCAGGCACTATCAGCAGCTGATTGGCCTCCACGGGTACACATCTGCGCATGGTTTATCCGACAATGTGTCAAACCTCATTTCAGTGCAAATGTTCTCTTTACGGATGAGGCTTCATTCCAACGTGATCAAATTGTAAAATTTCACAATCAACATGTGAGGGCTGACGAGAATCCGCACGCAATTGTGCAATCACGTCATCGACACAGATTTTCTGTGAACGTTTGGGCACGCATTGTTGGTGATGTCTCGATTGGGCCCCATATTCTTCCACCTACGCTCAATGGAGCACGTTATCACGATTTCATACGGGATACTCTACCTGTGCTGGTAGAACATGTGCCTTTACGACACAACGTGTGGTTCGTGCACGATGGAGCTCCTGCACATTTCACTCGAAGTGTTCGTACGCTTCTCAACATCAGATTGGTAGAGGCGGACTAATTCCATGGCCTCCACGCTCTCCTGACCTCAGCCCTCTTGACTTTCATTTATGGGGGCATTTGAAAGCTCTTGTGTACGCAACCCCGGTACCAAATGTAGAGACTCTTCGTGCTCGTATTGTGGACGGCTGTGATACAATACGCCATTCTCCAGGGCTGCATCAGCGCATCAGGGATTCCATGCGACGGAGGGTGGATGCATGTATCCTCGCAAACGGAGGACATTTTGAACATTTCCTGTAACAAAGTGTTTGATGTCACGATAGTACGTTCTGTTGCTGTGTGTTTACATTGCATGATTAATGTGATTTGAAGAGAAGTAATAAAATGAGCTCTAACATGGAAAGTAAGCGTTTCCGGAAACATGTCCACATAACACCTTTTCGTTCTTTGTGTGTGAGGAATGTTTGCTGCAAGTTTGGCCGTACCTTTTTGTAACACCCTGTAGATTTAGAATCGCTTACGGCAATAATTACGATTGTCCATCGGAACAGGGCGCGATCAACTTCTTTCGCAGTCCTTCCACAATGCGAGCTCGTCCCTTGTGGATTCCATTGTATTCGTACCGCCGTGTTCTAATCTCTCTTCCATCATTACCTTTCGGCTGCTTTGCTCGCACGGAGATGTTTTTGTTCCCGGACTCGGCTCGGGTTTCAGGAAGTTGTGACGGATCTACGGTGGCGACCAGCAGCCGCGACAAGTAACAGTTGCCGGCCGGAGTAGCCGAGCGGTTCCAGGCGCTACAGTCTGGAACCGCGTGACCGCTACGGTCGCAGGTTCGAATCCTGCCTCGGGTGTGGATGTGTGTGACGTCCTTAGGTTAGTTAGGTTTAAGTAGTTCTCAGTTCTAGGGGACTGATGACCTCAGAAGTTAAGTCCCATAGTGCTCAGAGCCATTTGAACCATTTTTTTGACAACTAGCAGTTGCCGGGTGTCCTCGTCCCGGTGTTAGGAACGGAGCCGATAATTCCGGAACAAAACATGTGGGCCGTTACGCAAGTGGCATCGCCGCGGTGTGAGAAATAACGCTGCCCTGTTTACGCGGCGAGTGCTCATTAACGGCGGCTGTCGCGCTAATGGATTAATTTGTCGAGATTTACGAGCGCGGCCACAGAGGGCGGCTCTGTTGTGGCGGCTGCGATGTGACCGGTTCCGGGAAGGGGGGTCGCAGCCGGCGACCCGGCGCGGCTCCAGATAAGTCGCAGAGCGTGGACGCCGAGTGCTCCGACCTACCGGACGCCGGCCGTACAGCGGCGGCTGCGGCGGCGCGCTGCCGTGGTCCGGGCTTCGATTCTGGCCGTGGAGGTGTCTGTGGGCGAACGGGCGAGCAGCTGTGGTCCATAAAGGAACAAGCCGTTTTCAGACCAGGAATATCTTGTTGTGGGCAAATACTTAATCTGACGCAACATATAGAAGATAGGTTGGAAAAAAAATTAATAACTGGAGCAGCTTTCATAGATCTTACTGCTGCATACGACACGGTAAACGACAGAAAGCTATTGCGCACATTATATCACCTCACAGGGGACTGTAGGTTGACGATGGTTATTGGTAGTCTTCTGCAGAATCGAAGATTTTATGTCTCCATAAATGGTAAGTACAGTAGATGGCGACTGCAGAAGAATGGCTTACCACAAGGAAGTGTACTTTCTCCTATCCTTTATAATGTGTACACTAATGACCAACCTATACCTCGAGATGCAAGACTGTTCGTATATGCTGATGACATAGCTGTGGTGGTCCAGGGGTCCAATTTTGATGCAACATCTGGAAATCTCTTTAGAGCGCTTGAAGAACTGGCTCAATACTACGACGCCAGTCACCTCAAGCCAAACCCTGACAAAACCCAGATATGTGCTTTCCATCTGCGCAATAGAGATAAGCACTGTCCAACACCTAAATACCTTGGGGTTATACTTGACAGAACGCTTTCCTTCAAGCAGCATTGCCAAAACACCGAGACTCAAGTCTGCTCCAGGAATAACATCATCCGCAGGCTGACAAACTACGAATGGGGAGCTCAACCATCAGTACTGAGAACATCAGCACTTGCTCTGTGTGTTTCTGTAGCAGACTGTGCAGCGCCAGTATGGGAAGCATCTGCACATGCTAAACAGGTCGATGTAAGTGTAAATGAGACAGTGCGAATTGTTACAGGCTGTGTCAGACCCACACCAACGGGTAATTTGTACCTACCTGCTGGAATTGCCTCATCCAAGATCAGAAGGCAGGTGGCAGCAGACGCTGAGAGAACAAAGAAAGAAACAGATTCTCGACACCCACTGAATGGGCACGTCACTCAGGCTCGGAGGCTTAAGTCTAGAAGTAGCTTTGTTGCAAGAACCAAGATCCTTGACGGTTCACAGGAAGATAATAGAGTCCGTAAATGGGAGAATGAACAAACCGCACTGCAGGTAATACCAAAAGAGCAAATGGCACCTGGAAAGAAACTTCCTTATACAGTGTGGAGAACACTAAACAGGCTGAGGGCTGGTGTACCCAGATGCAAAACAAATCTGTGCAAGTGGGGACTGCTGACTAACGACGACGACGTTCTTTGCGGATGCCGAGAGCTACAAGACGAGGCACATCTGCTCTTGTGCCGACTACCGCCGGAGCCCTGCAGTTTTAGCGACCTGCTACAAGCCAACGACAAAGCCGTAGCGGTGGCTAACTATTGGAAAAATAAAATTTGATCTGGACACGAAAAAGTAAAGTAAAGTAAGCTGTGGTCCAACCCTCG
Source organism: Schistocerca piceifrons (assembly GCF_021461385.2). Lineage (NCBI taxonomy): Eukaryota > Metazoa > Arthropoda > Insecta > Orthoptera > Acrididae > Schistocerca > Schistocerca piceifrons. Next base: position 4,917,410 of record NC_060147.1, read on the forward strand.
CTCGCGGACACGAAGTAGCCACCTCCCTCACTTTTACTGTCCCACATTAATGCGAGTCGATCGTGGAATAATAAATGGTTCAAATGGCTCTGAGCACTATGGGACTCAACATCTGAGGTCATCAGTCCCCTAGAACTTAAACCTAACTAACCTAAGTAACCTAAGGACATCACACACATCCGTGCCCGAGGCAGGATTCGAACCTGCGACCGCAGCGGTCGCGCGGTGCAATAATAATAGCCATAAAATTTGAAACGGATCGTAAGGAAACAAAAATATTGTCGTAATCACCTTGCAGACTCCAAGAACGCCTGCGATTCCATTACTCTACATTACTCAACAAGAATTCTGCACAGAAAAAAAGTAGCATTAATAAAAGAAATAATAAAAAGCAGTTGATATCTGTTTGACCTATGGCAGCGCCATCTAGCGGTATGCGTATGGTTCGCGGGAAGAACGACTGCGGGAAAGCCTCCCTGCGCGCTCGAATCTCCGTAATTTTACATTCGTGATCTCCTCGGGAGGTATAAGTAGGGGGAAGCAATATATTCGATACCTCATCCAGAAACGCACCCTCTCGAAACCTGGACAGCAAGCTACACCGCAATGCAGAGCGCCTCTCTTGCAGAGTCTGCCACTCGAGTTTGCTAAATATCTCTGTAACGCTATCACGGTTACCATATAACCCTGTGACGAAACGCGCCGCTCTTCTTTGGATCTTCTCTATCTCCTGTGTCAACCCGACCTGGTACGGATCCCATACTGATGAGCAATACTCAAGTATAGGTCGAACGATTGTTTTGCAATCCACCTCCTTTGTTGATGGACTACATTTTCTAAGGACTCTCCCAATGAATCTCAACCTGGCACCCGCCTTACCAACAATTAATTTTATATGATCATTCCACTTCAAATCGTTCCGCACGCATACTCCCAGATATTTTACAGAAGTAACTGCTACCAGTGTTTGTTCCGCTATCATACAATCATAGAATAAACGATCCTTCTTTCTATGTATCCGCAATACATTTCATTTGTCTATGTTAAGGGTCAGTTGCCACTCCCTGCGCCAAGTGTCTATCCGCTGCAGATCGTCCTGCATTTCGCTGCAGTTTTCGAATGCTGCAACTTCTCTGTATACTACAGCATCATCCGTGAAAAGCCGCATGGAACTTCCGACACTATCTACTAGGTGATTTATATATATTGTGAAAAGCAATGGTCCCATTATTGTGGTTGGCAGGAGAGCCAACACCGGGTTACTAGAGGAGGCCGAAAGGCACGCGTTTTAGCTCACGCAGGCTGGCGTGAGGAGAGAAGAACTATGCTGACGTGAGGTCTGGAACATGAAAGCGGACGTAATTAGTTTCATACTTAACTTTAATCCATTAATGATGAACGTCGCTCTTGACGGTACATGATTCAATATCATTAGTAACTGATAATGGTGGCTTGCTAGGTCGTAGCAAATGACGTAGCTGAAGGCTATGCTAACTATCGTCTCGGTAAATGAGAGCGTAAGTAGGCAGTGAACCATCGCTAGCAAAGTCGGCTGTACAACTGGGGCGAGTGCTAGGAAGTCTCTCTAGACCTGCCGTGTGGTGGCGCTCGGTCTGCAATCACTGATAGTGGCGACACGCGGGTCCGACGTATACTACCGGACCGCGGCCGATTTAAAGGCTGCCACCTAGCAAGTGTGGTGTCTGGCGGTGAAACCACACCCGTAACACTCCCCTGTGGCACGCCAGAGGTTACTTTAACGTCTGTATACGTCTCTCCATTGAGAACAACATGCTGTGTTCTGTTTGCTAAAAACTCTTCAATCCAGCCACACAGCTGGTCTGATATTCCGTAGGCTCTTACTTTGTTTATCAGGCGACAGTGCGGAACTGTATCGAAAGCCTTTCGGAAGTCAAGGAAAATGGCATCTACCTGGGAGCCTGTATCTAATATTTTCTGGGTCTCAGGAACAAATAAAGCGCGTTGGGTCACACACGATCGCTGTTTTCGGAAACCATATTGATTCCTACAGAGTAGATTCTGAGGTTCCAGAAATGACATGATACGCGAGCAAAAAATATGTTCTAAAATTCTTCAACTGATCGCTGTCAGAGATATAGGCCTATAGTTCTGCGCATCTGCTCGACGACCGTTCTTGAAGACTGGGACTACCTGTGCTCTTTTCCAATCATTTGGAACCTTCCGTTCCTCTAGAGACTTGCGGTATACGGCTGTTAGACGGGGGGGGGGGGGGGGGGGGGGGGGGGGGGAGGGGGCAAGTTCTTTCGCGTACTCTGTGTAGAATCGAATTGGTATCCTGTCAGGTCCAGTGGACTTTCCTCTGTTGAGTGACTACACGATTACTCAGTTTTGCCACCTTTCCACGGTACCTTCGTATCATTTCTCTCGAATCCAACGTAGTCGTCAAATATGGGGGGTCTAGGATACCTGCTTTGTCTGACCGCTAGACAACATTGGAACAAATCGTGTTAATGAGTTTTATTACAAAAGGAAAAGATTCCAATACTTAACTTTGCCTATTACACAGATGTGTCGCAAGCAAAGAGCGACGTGCGACATAAGCAGTGTTCTTCAGTATAAACAATTCTAAGTCGTTTCTAGAATGAAAGTTTTACTCTACAGCGGAGTGTGCGCTGATATGAAACTTCCTGGCAGATTAAAACTGTGTGCCGGACCGAGACTCGAACTCGGGAGCTACCCAAGCACGACTCACCTCCCGTCCTCACAGCTTTGGAAGGTAGGAGACGAGGTACTGGCAGAAGTAAAGCTGTGAGGACGGGGCGTGAGTCGTGCTAGGGTAGCTGAGTTGATAGAGCACTTGCCCGCGAAACGCAAAGGTCCCGAGTTCGAGTCTCGGCCCAGCACACAGTTTTAATCTGCCAGGAAGTTTCGTTGCGTAATCTCGAAGGTGCTACAAAAAAATGTCTCTGACCACTATGGGACTTAACTACTAAAATCTAACTAACTTAAGGACAGCACACACATCCATGCCCGAGGCAGGATTCGAAGCTGCGACCGTAGCAGTCCCGCGGTTCCGGACTGCAGTGCCTAGAACCGCACGGCCACCGCGGCCGGCGAAGGTGCTACAGAGCTGGGTCGTCGGCAGTCGGTCGCGGCCCCCAAGTCCTCTCCACACAGGGGCCGCGGATGTCGCGTTGTCGTCCCGGAAAGGGGCCCGGTTAGCGTGCGAGTGGGCGACGTGTTCTCGCAGCCATCTCTTCTCTGTCGTTCTCCGACTGACGTGCCGGCGCTCGAGTTTGCGCCGTAACGATTTCAGTTTATCGTTTCTGTTTCACTGCCTTCGATTCTCATTGCAGTCGTCCGGTTTGCGCTGATAGCGAGGACGTAAGGAATAAGTTCGGAGGCGTCTGCCGGTCCGGTTTAAGAGCTCTGCGCGTGTCTCCCTGAGACCACCTGCGGTAGGTGTATATATCGGCGCTCGTAATAAAGACATCAGCCGCGCGCCCCCGACAAAACGAACGTCGCGACGCCGATATTTATACCCGCGTCGCAGCCCGGCGCTCAGGCGTTTTACATAATCGGCAGCAGCGCCGGGCCGGTGCGATCCGTTCCATAAATTACGCGTTTTCCCCCGCCGGCCACCGTGGCGGCTCCCGTATAAAACATTTCCGTCCGGCGCTACTCACTCACCGCGGTGCGGCTAGAGTGCCGCATAAATCCGCCTCGGCTGCCCATGAAATCACCGTACGTTTTCATTAACGCCGGGCCCTGAAATACGGACAGGGACAGTGTGGGGGGGAAGGGCGACACACCCGGTCAAAAGTGGAGCAACTCGCTTTTACGAAGTGGGGCATTGGGGGGGGGGGGGGGGGGAGACGCATTTTGTGGCGCCACGGCGGTAAGTCGCTGGTCGGCCTCTACGAGAGGCGGTGGACAGTAAAAAGAGACGAGTTTATTGAAATTAGGGAAATGGCCCGCGCTTAGCGGCTTCAATCAGCTCAGTCCTTGTATAGATCTCTGGTGCCGCCTCGCAGTGGAGCAGTGGGGGGCTCGTGTGCCCCCTTCTCCGCCCCCCCCCCCCCCAGACAGGCCACCCTATCCCCCAGCCCCCCTTACGGCCCCCCCCCCTCATCTGTCCGGTGGTGTGGTGACGTTGATGAGTCAACTCACCTGCGTCCGGTTTGTTGACGTCGCAATTACCGTCAGCCCGCGCCGCGCTCGCGTCGAAAATATTAGCCCCGGCGAGCCGAAGCGAGAAAAGGAGAAGAAGGAAAAATACGGAAAAAAAGGGGGAGACGAAAATTGGAAATATGTCCTGTAATTGGGAGGAAAGCGCTCGTCGACTGGAGCGGTCGTACCTGGGAAATTATTGCCCGGCGCTGCGTGCAGCGGATTTAATATGCAGACCTCGTAGCAGCTTTTTATTACCAAGTTTTTTTTTGTATCTCTTTTAGAGGTATTATAATTCCGGGAGAGTGGCTACTGTCTTATCCGCCGATAAAAGTCGATATCGCCGGCTTGGGAAGCTATTACAGGTCGCTTAGGACCGTTTAAGGAGTCCATTGCCATCTAGCCAAGTGGCACCCATTGCTCTACCTTCCAGGGCAACCGGTTCGAATTTTTACGTAAAATTTAATTTCCAGGTGATTTTTCTTCGAAGTTCACCACAAGACGACGTGGATATCGTTGGAACAATAATTAAATAGACCGCCACTGTAGCCGAATGTTGCCGCCACGCTAGCTCGGCGGGTTTGGTCTGTGGCGCTGACAACCTCTGCAATAGAATGAACGGACTGCAGTTTGTGTCGAAGTTGGTCGAAAGGTGTCATGCGACATGCGCACAGAAATACTGATGAAAAATGACGAAGGAATTAGATAGATAGAAAAAATTTTTAACCTCTGTGCCTTCAGGGCGGAAGAACCCCTGTTCATTTCCTGGTATCTCCGCAGTTTTTTTTTCCCCCCCTGTGATGGGAATATCTGGAACAGGTTGCATTCAGCCTCTTGTCAGACCAAACTAGAATCTGCTTGCACCATCAGGATTATCTACTGGCAACAACAGCTGCAGGGACCGGCGACATGCTGGTCACACCCTAACCCCCACTATCCTACTGCACGATCGGAAACCTGAGCGTTAAGGAAGTCGGGTGGTGAGAACGCAGATGCCTCGAAGGGAATGCAGCCTAGTCGAAACCGTGTAACTGCTAAACAGACATTGTGATATATTGGGTGGGCGTCACAAGAGCACACAAATCCGACAGGGAGGCCGTGTGGTAATGGCAGCACTGACCATGAATTTTTCGCAGTAATGCACAGTGGAATGGAATGAAATGGTCACCCTTTGCATTGCAACTAACAATAACACAGGGACTGGAGTATCGTATCGTACGCTGTACTAATGTCCACTAATAGGCATCCAGATAGTTTTGGCCAGATAGTGTATATGTGAAACATAGATATCTGAAGAGACGTCATGAGGAATCGACTTTTATCCGTAAAGCCTGGTAGTGTATATGCCAATGTAAGAAACAATGTCACTGAACTCACCAAAACTTGACTTAAAAATCTTGTCTAATTATATAACGTGAAACAAAACTTACTTTAAGACTTTTTTGCTTTAACTCTTAAATGAGTTTCGAAATAATTGAGTACCATTTGGTCTCATTTTTTTGGAAATTGTTCCTTTACTGAATTTGAGTAAGAAATGTTCTGTGAACACAAACTTTGTTTGACGTCGTGGTCTCCTCACCTTCATTGCTTACATATTCTGCTCTCACCATCATATTCCACACATTGAGACGCTTCATTCGAACCCAAACTCGATAAGATAAAGTCAATGTTGTACGAATTCATGTAAATGATATGCAAATAACTGGTAAATCGAAAGTGCGCACCGAGATTGAAATACATGAGGCTAGTGTACACACACACACATTCGAGACGCGACAGTCTCAGGGACTTTTAGTTCGGTAGAGGCAAACCACATGCCGAGGGGCCGGTCCCTTCAGAGGACGAGTCAACCTACCTACGTCGGCCAGCAACCGCCTGTGGAGCAGACAGCGTTTGCCGGAGTGAAAGGGAGAACGACCTCGTGTTCCACTTAAAAGCAAATTCTCCTACACTGTGTGGGAGCGCCCAGCCTACGCATTCTTTACAAACAAAGCACGCAGTTTCAGAGGTTTTCACGGGGAGACAGCAAACGGCAAACACCGATGCTACAGATTTCCGGATTGGTCGCCTTAAACGAAACGTCATTCTCCCATTTTAGAAGAGCAATACCGATTGTGAGACGATATTCCTGACGCCTCGAGCCGAAGGAGTAATGGAAGTGACCGAAAGATATACCCCTTCACGTCTGGCGTGGAGAGGGGCCGTTGCGTTGTCTCTCTCGGAGCGAGAACATGTAACGAGAGCGTGTGCGCTCGTACCAGTATTCAAAGAGCGAGGAACAAGTCTCTCCTCAGTACTTCACTGGGAGAGCACCTCTGTCGAGTGTGAATCGGTGTGCGACTCTATATGGAGTCCTTGCGATTAAGTGTCATTCACTGTGTTGGCCGCCACACTTATTGAGCGGTGTGAACAGACAGAGTTATAGTTAAACGCCTGCGAGCCAATGTTTGAGTGGCATCGCTGTTGACTGGTTATCTGATCGGTGTACCACGCCAATAGTTAGACTAGGGGCGAATAGGAATCCTTGACTTCATCAAGGCGTTGGGAGAGTTCGATTGGCAAAGGTCAATCCAGATAGAAGGAGAGTTATTTGTGAGCAGTGAGCGGCACAGACAGCAGTCATCGCATCTTGCGGTATTGTGCGCTACAGCTCTTGCGAGACCCATATTTGCTCCACAACAGTACACTTCACTGCATTTCACACGCGACAGCATCGACCGTACCTAGCAACATTGTAACACATAATTATTCGAGTTGGCATGGCTCTCAGCCATTCTGCCAAGTTAATAACAATCTTAAACTTTGTACAGAAATTTCATTGGTTGGTTTTTGGGGGAGGAGACCAGACAGCGAGGTCATCAGTCTCATCGGATTAGGGGCGGATGGGGAAGGAAGTCGGCCGTGCCCTTTGAAAGGAACCATCCCGGCATTTGCCTGGAGCGATTTAGGGAAATCACGGAAAACCTAAATCAGGGTGGCCGGACGCGGGATTGAACCGTCGTCCTCCCGAATGCGAGTCCAGTGTGCTAACCACTGCACCACCTCGCTCGGTCAGAAATTTCATTAGCGAATCCTATCCTTAAGACGTAACTTCACATTCCAAAAAGAACCAGGATATAACTTGTTCAGTTCATAACTAAAAGTTCCATTGTGATGTCTCAGAATTTTTGCAAAATAAATAATAACTTTCGTTAGTTTCATGTTTTTGTTACACTAACTAGCACTACTCCAGTACCCACGTATCCCACTAGTTACGTAAGAAATTTTGTGAATTTTTGTGTCATTTCCTTACAGCAGACGACTCCAGAAGATATTTATTGCTGAAAGTTTTTCAGGCATTTCTCTTTAAAACGTCAGGAGCGTCTGTCTGACTTCTGTAGTAGTGTGGGGGTGGGAATTGCATCTTGCAGGAGCCACAGGGTAAAGGGTACATCTCAGATTAATCCGTTGTGCAGAATGACAGAATGGCAGCCACACGCTCACAGCGTACCGTTGGGTGATCAAAGTGGTCGTTACAAAGAGTTCGACTGCCGTGGTGACGGACACGCCGGCCGCTCGCCGCTGCGCCCTCGTCGCCTGCTGCACAGTCTGGGACGGACCAGGTGCTGACGTACGGCTCCTCCTCTGCCCTGCCCTGCTCTGCCCTGCTGTGATGTATTTCCGGCTGGCGTGCACGCCTGCTCCCACTAATCTGTTTTCTCGCGGCCGACTAATGCGGAGTGGCGGCGGGCCAAACGACACCGCGGCTCGCTGAAAGCCAGAAATATGGCCGCGCGCACCTGACCGGGCCGACCGAAATACCTGCGAGCTGCCCGCGGCTGCAGCGACGCTCGAGGCGCCCCAGCGACCCCACCCCGCAGCGCAGCCCCGCCTGTGGCGACGCGCACCACGGAGCCGCGAGGTTCGAACACCGTCTCCGGTCGCAAGAGGCGGGCCGGATGTGCGGGCCGCGCTGCATACGCCGGGCTTGGCCTGTCAAATGGCTCTGAGCACTGTGGGGACTTAACATCTATGACCGTCAGTCCCCTAGAACTTAGAACTACTTAAACCTAACTAACCTAAGGACACCACACAACACCCAGTCATCACGAGGCAGAGAAAATCCCTGACCCCGCCGGTAATCGAACCCGGGCGCGGGAAGCGACCTCGGCCTGTCGCTCGACTTGGCTCTGTCCTTGTCGGCACAGTGCGACACCTCATCCGGCACTGGCCTGCGTCGCCTTCTGCTTGGCACAGCCGAAGCTACAATACTGGTGTCAGCCATACTTACCTTTTCCTATTTCTGGTATAAAAAAGTTAGAAAAAAGATTAAAGAAAGGCAAACCTACGTTTCTAGCATTTATAGACTTAGAGAAAGCTTTTGACAATGTTCACTGGAATACTCTCTTTCACATTCTGAAGGTGGCAGGCCTAAAATACAGGGAGCGAGAGGCTATTTACAATTTATACAGAAACCAGATGGCAGTTACAACAGTCGAGGGACATGAAAGGTAAGCAGTGGTTGGGAAGGGAGTGAGACAGGGTTGTAGCCTCTCCCCGATGTTATTCAATCTGTATATTGAGCAAGCAGTGAAGGAAACAAAACAAAAATTCGGAGTAGGTATTAAGATCCATGGAGAACAAATAAAAACTTTGAGGTTCACCGATGACATCGTAATTCTGTCAGAGACAGCAAAGGACTTGAAAGAGCAGTTGAACGGAATGTATGGTGTCTTGAAAGGAGGATATAAAATAATCATCAACAAAAGCAAAACGAGGATAATGGAATGTAGTCGAGTTAAGTCGGGTGATGCTGAGGGAATTGGGTTAGGAAATGAGACACTGAAAGCAGTAAAGGAGTTTTGCTATTTGGGAAGCAAAATAACTGATGATGGTCGAAGTAGAGACGATATAAAACGCAGACTCGCAATGGCAAGGACAGCGTTTCTGAAGAAGAGAAATTTGTTAACATCGAGTATAGATTTAAGTGTGTGGAAGTCGTTTCTGAAAGTATTTGTATGGAGTGTAGCCATGTATGGAATTGAAACATCGACTATAAATAGTATGGACAAGAAGAGAATAGAAGCTTTCGAACTGCGGTGCTACAGAAGAATGCTGAAGATTAGATGGGTAGATCACATAACTAATGATGCGCTATTGAATAGACTTGGGGAGAAGAGAAGTTTGTGGCACAACTTGACTATAAGAAGGGACCGGTTGGTAGGATATGTTCTGAGGCATCAAGGGATCACCAATTTAGTATTGGAGGGCAGCGTTGAGGGTAAAAATCGTAGAGGGAGACCAAGAGATGAATACACTAAGCAGATTCAGAAGGATGTAGGTTGCAGTAGGTACTGGGAGATGAAGAAGGTTGCACAGGATAGAGTAGCATGGAGAGCTGCATCAAACCAGTCTCAGGACTGAAGACCACAACAACAGCAACATAGGTGAAAAATCCGGTTTCGAGTCCCTTTCATCTGTCACAAACAACTGCCGTCAGTCCGGATTTGGAAAATGCGAATACGTTAAGTAATACGTGCAACACATGTTTCTGTGCTCGAAAATATTCACAGCACAAATGGCGAAACAACAGAAATGTGACTGGTAGAAAGTTGCCGAAGCGCTTGGAGGCTCTTCTGGGCACTTGAGGAGGCCGATAAATTTGATGGCCAGCCCCGGTGGCCGAGCGGTTCTAGGCGGTTCAGTCCAGAACCGCGCGACTGCTACAGTCGCAGGTTCGAATCCTGCTTCGGGCATGGATTTGTGTGTGTTGTCCTTAGGTTAGTTAGGTTCAAGTAGTTCTACGTCTACGGGACTGATGGCCTCAGATGTTAAGTCCCATAGCGCTTAGAGCCATTTAAGTTTGATGACATGACTGACTTCCGTGGTACCAGAGCGAGCTGTAGAGGGCAAAAACTGTAGAGGAAGACAGACACTGGAATACATCCAACAAATAATTGAGAACATAGGTTGGAAGTGCTGCTCCGAGATGGAGGTCGGTACAGGAGAGGAATTTATGGCGGGCCGCATCAAACCGGTGAGAAGACTGATGACTCACAAATAAATAAAAAACAATAAGAAACTGCAATAAATTTCCTTGAACGCAAAGTAGGTATATGTGTATAATACTAATAGCAAAACTCCTTTAGTGCTTTTAAGTGTCTCATTTCCTAATCTAATTTCCTCAGCATCACCCGATTTAATTAGACTACATTCCATTATCCTCGTTTTGCTTTCGTTGATGTTCATTTTATACCCTCCTTTCAAGGCACTGTCCATTCCGTTCAACTGCTCTTTCAAGTCCTTTGCTGTCTCTGACAGAATGACAATATCATCGGCGAACCTTAAAGTTTTTATTTCTTCTACGTGGATTTTAATACAAAGTCCACTTTTGTTTCCTTCACTGCTTGCTCAATATACAGATTGAATAACATCGGGGAGAGGCTACAACCCTGTCTCACTCCATTCCCAACCACTGCTTCCCTTTCATGTCCCTCGACTGTTGTAACTGCCATCTGTTTTCTGCACAAATTGTGAATACCCTTTCGCTCCCTGTATTTTACCCCTGCCACCGTCAGAATTTGGAAGAGAGTATTCCAGGGGTATCGTGCCAAAATTCTGACCATTTGCCGCGTCAGATGGTGAAAATCGCGAGCTGGTTGGAGCGGCCTGCCCTCAGTACTCCGGACGTTTTCAACTGGGGAGAGATCCGACGTCCTCGGTGGGCAAAGTGGGATTTGCCGAGCACGAAGACAGGCAGCAGAAACTTCCACTGCGTGCGGACAAGCGTTCTCTTGCCGAAATGTGAGCCCAGGGTGGCTTGCCGTGAGGGGCAACGAAACGGGCAGTAGCATATCGTCGATGTACCGGTGTGCTGTAATGGTGCCGCCGATGAAAGCCGAGGGGATGTCCTGCTGTGAAAAGAGATGACACCCGAGACCGTAACTCGTGGTTCTCGGGCGACGGTCTTTTCATAAGAGAAAACACAGATAGCAGAGAAGCTATTCCATGGAGTAAATGCACGCTCCAAGGAATAATAGGGCTTGAAATTACCTTGCATTGATAATCATCGTATATTAAAGTTTAGGAATCGCGTAAGATAAGAAGAGATATTTCGAGATATGTACTGAGTTATATAATTTATAGTATTTCTGAAAATATCGTGGAGAGACCGCTGCAAGAGACATTACAAGTCCACGTTGGCAGTACGCCTCCCACTGTGTACACTACACTGATCGCCAGGTGCTGACTCACTGTGAGCCAACTGCGACTGGAGACTCGCCTCGTTGACTCACTCGCTGACCGACTGGAACTAACTGCGCCGCGGCGGCGACCTAAATACTGGCGGCCGAGAGGGCGTTGGCGGCGCGTACCTTGCGAGTCTGCCTCTGGCCTCCTATCAGTGTTCTCGCAACCTCTTTGCTGCCCGGTGTGCTGGTGACAGCTTACACCGGCACACAAAGAAACCGGCCGCTGTTGGAAATGCCATTGTAAATTCGCGTACGTGTGCTAGCTGAGAAAATTGTGCTTCGCTCAGCAACTGTATCGTGAAGTCCACTTCTTCAGAGACGTTAGATATTCTATGAAATTATCAGTGTCTTGGCTCACGGTGAACAGTAGCTGTGAGAGACTGACAGAGAGCAGTGGCGCCCAGCTGTGGAACGTCCGCCGCCTGAGGACGTGCCTGCTGCAGAAACGCAACCCGAGCCTGCGGTTCAGCGGCGGCGCGCGCACAATTAAGCCATTACGGCGCTGCGGCGTGCGTGGCAGGCGTGTCCGGGCCGTGCGTGCCCCCAGCCGCAAAACACGGCAGACCACACGACCGCACCGCCGTCCCCCCACCCCTAGAAGCGCGGTCGCCGTGCTGGCCTAACCGTACCAATGGTAGCACTGTGTTCGCTGCTAGGAATACACTACTGGCCATTGAAATTGCTACGCCACGAAGATGACGTCCCACAGACGCGAAATTTACCCAACAGGAAGAAGATGCTGTGATATGCAAATGATTAGCTTTTCAGAGCATTCACTCAAGGTTGGCGCCGGTGGCGACGCCTACAGCGTGCTGACACGAGGAAAGTTTCCAACCGATTTCTCATACACAAACAGCAGTCGACCGGCTTTACCTGGTGAAACGTTGTTGTGATGCCTCGTGTAAGTAGGAGAAATGCGTAGCATCACGTTTCAGACTTTGATAAAGATCGAATTGCAGCGTATCGCGATTGCGGTTTATCGTATCGCGACATTGCTGCTCGCGTTGGTCGACATCCAATGACTGTTAGCAGAATATGGAATCAGTGGGTTCAGGACGGTAATACGGAACGCCGTGCTGGATCCCAACGGCCTCGTATCACTAGAAGTCGAGATGACAGGCATCTTATCCGCACGGCTGTAACGGATCGTGCAGCAACGTCTCGATCCCTGAGTCAACAGATAGAAACGTTTGCAAGACAGCAACCATCTGCACGAAAAGTTCCACGACGTTTGCAGCAGCACGGACCATCAGCTCGGAGACCGTGGCTGCGGTTACCCTTGACGCTGCATCACAGACAGGAGCGCCTGCGGTGGTGTACTCGACGACGAACCTGGGTGGACGAATGGCAAAACGTCATTGTTTCGGATGAATCCAGGTTCTGTTTACAGCATCGTGATGGTCGCATCCGTGTTTGGCGACATCGCGGTAAACGCACATTGGAAGCCTGTATTCGTCATCGCCAGACTGGCGGTATCACCCGGCGTGATGGTATGGGGTTCCATTGGTTACACGTCTCGGTCACCTCTTGTTCACATTGACGGCACTTTGAACAGTGGACGTTACATTTCACATGAGTTACGACCCGTGCCTCTACCCTTCATTCCATCCCTGCGAAGCCCTACATTTCAGCAGGATAATGAACGACCGCATGTTGCAGGTCCTGTACGGGCCTTTCTGGATACAGAAAATGTTCGACTGCCGCCCTGGCCAGCACATTCGCCAGATCTCTCACCAATTGAAAACGCCTGGTCAATGGTGACCGAGCAACTGGCTCGTCACAATACCCCAGTCGCTACTCTTGATGAACTGTGGTATCGTGTTGAAGCTGCATGGGCAGCTGTACCTGTACACGCCATCCAAGCTCTATTTGACTCAATATCCAGGCGTATCAAGGCCGTTATTACGGCCAGAGGTGGATGTTGTGGGTACTGATTTCTCGGGATCCATGCACCCAAATTGCGTGAAAATGTAATCACATGTCAGTTCTAGTATAATATATTTGTCCATCGAATATCCGTTTATCATCTGCATTTGTTCTTGGTGTAGCAATTGTAATGGCCAGCAATGTATACACTGAAGAGCCAAGGAAACTAGTACACCTGCCTATTAAGTGTAGGCCCCCCCGGGAGCACGCAGAAATGCCGCAATACGACGCAGCATGGACTCGACTAACGTCTCAAGTAGTGCGTGAAGTGAATTGACACCACGAATCCTGCAGGTCTGTCCATAAATCCCTAAGAGTACGATGGGGTGGAGATCTCTTCTGAGCAGCATGTTGTTAGCCATCCCAATATGCTCACGTAATGTTCACGTCTGGGCAGTTTAGTGGCCAGCGGCAGTCTTTAAACTCAGAAGAGTGTTCCGGAGCCACTCTGTAGCAATTCTTGACGTGTGAGTGTCGCATTATCATGCTGGAATTGCCCATGTCCGTCGAAATGCACAATGGACATGAATGAATGCAGGTGATCTAGACGTATCTTCCCCACACCATCTGGACACACACACACACACACACACACACACACACACACACACACACACACGCAGACAAAAAAAATACCACAACAAAATACACACACACACACAAAGCAGAAAAAAAACCACACCAAAACACACACACAAACAAACATACACACATAGAAACACACACACAAGTACATACACGATCACAGATACTTCAATAATTACACTCGAAAGTTTGGCAATAACATTCGATCTTTGGCAAAAGCATTTGACAGTCAGCAACAGAAACCAAAACATTGCACTGAAACAAGCGTTCAGTTCATATTGCTGTGGAATGTGGGGAAAAAACCGCAAATTGGCATTCATAAGAAGAAGAAGAAGACCAAAAATGCAACAGGAGCGTAATATGTAAGAAATTGCCCACGCAACCTGTAAGTACAGTTCGAAACATTACTACTTACTAGGAAATACCAACCACCAGAACTGTTTATAACCTATAGGCATAGTGACAAAAATGTAAATTAAATAGCTAGCATATGTACATATTCCAGGCCACTGATGATGCCTTGCAGAAAGTAAAGGCGAAACGCGTATGGCACTAAAATTGTGTTTTTTTCAGTTGCTGTCAGACGGTCCATAAGTAAAAATTATCAATATACCGTAATATTACACACAACTGAGGAAGACAGGACTACAAAAGTTGAAGATGTCAGCTGTATTTCGACCGCCATCTTGTCCACTGCACTACATAACTATTTGTGATCGCGTTTCCTCCAGGTTGCTGCTGTGTTAGTGACAGTTTGTGAACACTGACCAAGAGAGCCACGGAAATGGAAACAGCTCAACGCATCACCACGAGACTGCCACGCCAGTAGAACAAAGACGACCACAGCATTTACGAAAAGACTGTGTAATATCAGCATGTGTTTTTGAATTGCCATTTAGCCTGAAGATGAGGGATTCCCTCGAAACATGTAGCTAAATAAATAAGTAATACAATAGTTGACAGTGTCTGTGACTGGTAGCGGTAATTTAAAAAAAAAAAGAACTTTACACATTTCTTGAAACAGTCACGGTCGAATAATAGTCAAAAGGGCTTCATATTATGATGTGCAAATGTTGAATGGTTTGCACCGCATTTCCGCGCTCTGATGCCTTCTTTATATCCTGTGCCAATGTTGGCAACACTACAAAACACGACACGCACGTAGAAGTATACAAATAAACAGCAAACACTGGCGTACGAAATTGTGCTCTGCTAAACGTTAAAACTGCGTAGTTCTGCAAAGCGGCGTAAGATTAGACCACAATTATCAGTGCTTGATGAAGAAAGGAATCAGCAACGTGCTAGCAGACGGCATTTCCTGATGGAGGCGAAAAACCGGGCAGAAATTACCGTAAGCAAAAACGGACAATTTGTTATCGGTCTGTTTTCGCGTTAAAAAGAATCGAATTTTAATGTCCTTAATTGCAGACCACTGATAATGCTTATTTGAATGAAGCGAGAAGCGACTGGCGAGGAAATGACGCATTTTCTTGCACTTATAACGCCGGGCAAAAATACTCTCAGAATTGTAAATCAGCTACAGACAATATGGTTCAAATGGCTCTGAGCACTATGGGACTTAACTTCTGAGGTCATCAGTCCCCTAGAACTTAGAACTACTTAAACCTAACTAACCTAAGGACATCACACACATGCATGCCCGAAGCAGGATTCGAACCTGCGACTAAATATCACAGTTACCAAACAGTGCAATTAACTGGAATCGCAGATTTCGGAAGTCACAGTTTACCCATTAACTGCGATTTTAAAGTTTGATAACTCGAAAGTAAAAATCACAGTTACAGAAAAGGACCATCCACAGAAAACACTGATTTCAGAAAGCCACAGTTTACACACTAAGTGCTATTTTAAGTTGTGACAGATCGGAACTAAAAATCGCAGTTACCGAAATGTAGAATTACAGGTATCGCTGATTTCGGAAGTCACAGTTTACCCATTAACTGCGATTTTAAAGTGTGATAACTCGAAAGTAAAAATCACAGTTACAGAAAAGGACCATCCACAGAAAACACTGATTTCGGAAAGCCACAGTTTACACACTAACTGCTATTTTAAGCTGTGACAGATCGGAACTGAAAATGGCAGTTACCAA
Organism: Schistocerca piceifrons; assembly: GCF_021461385.2. Taxonomy (NCBI): domain Eukaryota; kingdom Metazoa; phylum Arthropoda; class Insecta; order Orthoptera; family Acrididae; genus Schistocerca; species Schistocerca piceifrons. The sequence continues at coordinate 4,933,415 of NC_060147.1, forward strand.
AAAGCAGCGTTCACAGAGAACACTGTTTTCCGAAAATGATAGTCTGGCCCATCCCAGTGACATAAATCAGGAGTTGTAATATTATTAAAAGCTGTGAGTAGCCTTGGAAAGGCATTCACCTACCTGTATATTAAATGATCAACTTATGACATGAGACATGTTGTTTGCAAGACATTTGTTTTATATAATTTACGTAACTGTAAAGACGCACATCTAGCGCGGACGCTAATACATCGATTTCGCAGTCAAAGAAACATTTTAACAGAAGCTGAACTGAAAGTTCCGCTTCGATCTAAATAAAAGATGACAGTTAAAAGTTTTGTAGATCTTCAGATTTTATCGTACTTCTGCTTGTAATGTGAAAGGGTAAAGAAGGTCGTCTTTAAAGCATAAAAGTGAGCGGTCTTGCGAGCGTGCAGACAACATTATTAATAATTAAAATTCCAGTAATTTATGTTCGATACAGTAAACAGGCAAGTTATTGTTATGAAGTTGTTGAACGGTGCAAGAACTGTCTTGAAGGAAGGAGAAAAGTAATGACTAATTTGTGACAAAAACGTGAACCAAGGAGCTAGTAGAGAACAGGCTGAAATCTGATCGCACCATACAGTTAGAAAAGTACTATGTAAGTTATACTGTTTATAAATAAGCCCTAATTGCTTGTGAGAATTGTTTGAATATATTTAGTGTTTACCAAATTTCTTATTCTGTTCTTTTCCTTTATATTTTTTTTTTACCTCCATGTCATATTATTTTTATAAATGTCAAACAGCCTCTACTACAGCAGAGAATACTGCGCCATCCTGGTCGTAGACAGAAGGCCGCTCCTTGTCTTCTATACAGCTCATAGCTGCCCCATTTATTAATGATTTCATTTGCAAAAGCAATTTTTTTTATTGTTCATAGTTAAAGGTCCCTTAGGTGATTATAAATTTCATACTGATTGAGCAAGCTGTGAAGGAAAGAAAAGAAAAATTCGGAGTAGGTATTAAAATCCATGGAGAAGAAATAAAAACTGTCAGAGACAGCAAAGGACTTGGAAGAGCAGTTGAATGGAATGGATAGTATCTTGGAAGGAGGGTATAAGATGAACATCAACAAAAGCAGAACGAGGATAATGGAATGTAGTCGAATTAAGTCGGGTGATGCTGAGGGAATTAGATTAGGAAATGAGACACTTAAAGTAGTAAAGGAGTTTTGCTATTGGGGGAGCAAAATAACTGATGATGGTCGAAGTAGAGAGGATATAAAATGGCAATGGCAAGGAAAGCGTTTCTGAGGAAGAGAAATTTATTAACATCGAGTATAGATTTAAGTGTCAGGAAGTCATTTCTGAAAGTATTAGTATGGAGTGTAGCCATGTATGGAAGTGAAACATGGATGATACATAGTTTGGACAAGATGGAGAATAGAAGTTTTTGAAATGTGGTGCTACAGAAGGATGCTGAAGATTAGATGGGTAGATCACATATCTAATGAGGAGGTATTGAATAGAAGTGGGGAGAAACTGATTAAGTAAAGAAATCCGGGTTGTTCTTTTCCAAATAATAGAAGTCTTTGCGTAATCAAAAACTAGCCTCCTCCTAACAACGATCAGGAGCCGACCAGAAGACGGAAGTCTTGGACCGCTTTCGTGTTTCTTGTGGCAAAGCTGTGGTAAACTGGGAACATGACATTCTAGAATGAAACACAGATTTAAATTGAAAGATATGAAATATATTTAACTTATTTAGTTTTTTCTTTTATCATAGTAGAGAGTGTGGAAGGTTGCGGTCGGTATTAAAATCGACGGTGCAAAACTACTTTGCCAGAAGTCCCACAGTACCTGCGGCATCAACAAAAGGGTCGGGGCCGGCGCGGCCGGTAAGGACACGTAGCCACTCGTGCCGATAGTCGCCGGTTCGCTGTCGTGGGCACGATTAAGCCATTACGCCGTGGAAGGGGGAATAGGATAGCGCGGTCCGCCCACCGGCCGTGTCATCACAGAGAGAGAGAGGGAGAGGGACGGAGAGGGACAGAGAGAGAGAGATGACTGGATGGCCGGACGGCGGGCGGGGTAATAAGCGAGCAGCCCCAGCAATGAAGCGCAGCGCAACACCCAGAAAACAACGGCGACAACAGCAACAGCGCAGCAACAACGGCGCGCCACACGCAGCCGGCCGCTCACCGCCGAATTACTAAATTACACACACGATTCCGTGGGGCCGGCACAACATAATTAACAAACATCGGCGGCCTGCCTTCCCACGTCCGCTTCCTCTGTTCCTCCGACCCTTCCCTTACACTTCGTCTCCCACCGATCCCCCACCACCTCCCCCATCTCATCGGGTTTTTGTACGCAGCGCAGTGCGGTCGCCCCCCCCCCCCCCCCTCACAAATTGCGCCATCACTTTATACCTCCTTTGCGCTCAGCTCCACTCCCAGACCGGACGGCCCACCTTAATGATTTCATTTTCTCGGAGTCGGCCCCACCGCTGGCTTACTCTCCGTCCCCACGGCAGACGTGGGCACTCTCTACTGCTAGTGAGCCATGTAAATCCAACCAAAGGCACGATTCACTGGCACGCCTGGTCGTCGACCGCACCTTGGATAGTTACATCTGATAGAATATGCTGTCGAGTCTGTACATCGAATACGCGTAGCGGCGGAAATAAACAAAATGTTCGGAGCGGGATAAAAATTCAGGGTGGAGGTATATTAACCCCCAGACTTCAAGAAGAATATAATAATTCCAATCCCAAAGAAAGAAGGTGTTGACAGATGTGAAAATTACCGAACCATCAGTTGAATAAGTCACAGCTGCAAAATACTAAAGCGAATTCTTTACAGGCGAATGGAAAAACTGGTAGAAGCCGACCCCGGGGAAGATCAGTTTGGATTCCGTAGAAATGTTGGAACACGTGAGGCAATACTGACCCTACGGCTCATCTTAGAAGAAAGATTAAGGAAAGGCAAACCTACGTTTCTAGCATTTGTAGACTTAGGGAAAGCTTTTGACAATGTTGACTGGATTTTTATTTTATTTTATTTATTTATTTTTTTTTTTTTTTTTTTTTTTTTTTGTCATCAGTCTACTGACTGGTTTGATGCGGCCCCCCACGAATTCCTTTCCTGTGCTAACCTCTTCATCTCAGAGTAGCACTTGCAACCTACGTTCTCAATTATTTGCTTGACGTATTCCAATCTCTGTCTTCCTCTACAGTTTTTGCCCTCTACAGCTCCCTCTAGTACCATGGAAGTCATTCCCTCATGTCTTAGCAGATGTCCTATCATCCTGTCCCTTCTCCTTATCAGTGTTTTCCACATATTCCTTTCCTCTCCGATTCTGCGTAGAACCTCCTCATTCCTTACCTTATCAGTCCACCTGATTTTCAACATTCGTCTATAGCACCACATCTCAAATGCTTCGATTCTCTTCTGTCCCGGTTTTGCCACAGTCCATGTTTCACTACCATACAATGCTGTACTCCAGACGTACATCCTCAGAAATTTCTTCCTCAAATTAAGGCCGGTATTTGATATTAGTAGACTTCTCTTGGCCAGAAATGCCTTTTTGCCATAGCGAGTCTGCTTTTGATGTCCTCCTTGCTCCGTCCGTCATTGGTTATTTTACTGCCTAGGTAGCAGAATTCCTTAACTTCATTGACTTCGTGACCATCAATCATGATGTTAAGTTTCTCGCTGATACGAGCACTTCGTTCTTGATCGTCCACTCTTGTTATTCCCTCTTGGTTGTTGTACATATTGTATATGACCCGTCTCTCCCTATAGCTTACCCCTACGTTTTTCAGAATCTCGAACAGCTTGCACCAGTTTATATTGTCGAACGCTTTTTCCAAGTCGACAAATCCTATGAAAGTGTCTTGATTTTTCTTTAGCCTTGCTTCCATTATTAGCCGTAACGTCAGAATTGCCTCTCTCGTCCCTTTACTTTTCCTAAAGCCAAACTGATCGTCACCTAGCGCATTCTCACTTTTTTTCCATTCGTCTGTATATTATTCTTGTAAGCAGCTTCGATGCATGAGCTGTTAAGCTGACTGTGCGATAATTCTCGCACTTGTCGGCTCTTGCCCTCTTCGGAATTGTGTGGATGATGCTTTTCCGAAAGTCAGATGGTATATCGCCAGACTCATATATTCTACACACCAACGTGAATAGTCGTTTTGTTGCCACTTCCCCCAATGATTTTAGAAATTCTGATGGAATGTTATCTATCCCTTCTGCCTTATTTGACCGTAAGTCCTCCAAAGCTCTTTTAAATTCCGATTCTAATACTGGATCCCCTATCTCTTCTAAATCGACTCCTGTTTCTTCTTTTATCACATCACACAAATCTTCACCCTCGTAGAAGCTTTCAATGTATTGTTTCCACCTATCTGCTCTCTCCTCTGCATTTAACAGTGGGATTCCCGTTGCACTCTTAATGTTACCACCGTTGTTTTTAATGTCATCAAAGGTTGTTTTGACTTTCCTGTATGCTGAGTCTGTCCTTCCGACAATCATATCTTTCTCGATGTCTTCACATTTTTCCTGCACCCATTTCGTCTTAGCTTCCCTGCACTTCCTATTTATTTCATTCCTCAGCGACTTGTATCTCTGTATTCCTGATTTTCCCGGAACATGTTTGTACTTCCTCCTTTCATCAATCAACTGAAGTATTTCTTCTGTAACCCATGGTTTCTTCGCAGCTACCTTCTTTGTACCTATGTTTTCCTTCCCAACTTCTGTGATGGCCCTTTTTAGAGAACTTCAAACGTATCTCGTCATTCCTTAGTACTTCCGTATCCCACTTCTTTGCGTATTGATTCTTCCTGACTAATGTCTTGAACTTCAGCCTACTCTTCATCACTACTATATTGTGATCTGAGTCTATATCTGCTCCTGGGTACGCCTTACAATCCAGTATCTGTTTTCCGAATCTCTGTCTTCCCGTATCTCCCGGCCTTTTCCAAGTATACCTCCTCCTCTTGTGATTCTTGAACAGGGTATTCGCTATTACTAGCTGAAACTTGTTACAGAACTCAATTAGTCTTTCTCCTCTTTCATTCCTCGTCCCAAGCCCACATTCTCCTGTAACCTTTTCTTCTACTCCTTCCCCTACAACTGCATTCCAGTCGCCCATGACTATTAGATTCTCGTCCCCCTTTACAAACTGCATTACCCTTTCAATATCCTCATACACTTTCTCTATCTGTTCATCTTCAGCTTGCGACGTCGGCATGTATACCTGAACTATCGTTGTCGGTGTTGGTCTTCCTTCCATTTCACTTCACTGACCCCTTCTATATCTAGCTTGAGCCTTTGCATATCCCTTTTCAGATTTTCTAGTTTCCCTACCACGTTCAAGCTTCTGACATTCCACGCCCCGACTCGTAGAACGTTATCCTTTCGTTGATTATTCAATCTTTTTCTCACGGTAACGTGCCCCTCGGCAGTCCCCTCCCCGAGATCCGAATGGGGGACTATTCCGGAATCTTTTGCCAATGGAGAGATCATTATGACACTTCTTCAATTACATGTCACATGTCCTGTGGATACACGTTACGTGTCTTTAATGCAGTGGTTTCCATTGCCTTCTGCATCCTCATGTCGTTGATCATTGCTTATTCTTCCTCCTTTAGGGGCAATTTCCCACACCTAGGACAAGAGAATGCCCTGAACCTCTATCCGCTCCTCCGCCCTCTTTGACAAGGCCGTTGGCAGAATGAGGCTGACTGGAAAACTCCCTTTCAAATTCTGAAGGTGGCAGGGGTAAAATACAGGGGGCGAAAGGCTATTTACTATTTGCACAGAAACCAGATGGCAGTTATAAGGGTTGAGGGACATGAAAGGGAAGCAGTGGTTGGGAAGGGAGTGCGACAGGGTTGTAGCCTCTCCCCGATGCTATTAAATCTGTCTATTGAGCAAGCAGTGAAGGAAACAAAACAAAAATCGGAGTAGGTATTAAAATCCATGGAGAAGAAATAAAAACTTTGAGGGTCGCCGATGACATTGTAATCCTGTGAGAGACAGCAAAGGACCTGGAAGAGCAGTTGAACGGGATGGACAGTGTCTTGAAAGGAGGATATAAGATGAACATCAACAAAAGCAAAACAAGGATAATAGAATGTAGTCGAATTTAATCGAGTGGCGCTGAGGGAATTAGATTAGGAAATGAGACACTTAAAGCAATGAAGATGAGAAATTTGTTAAGATCGAGTATAGATTTAAGTGTCAGGAAGTCGTCTGTGAAAGTATTTGTATGGAGTGTAGCCGTGTATGGAAGTGAAACATGGACGATAAATAGTTTGGACAAGATGAGAATAGAAGCTTTCGAAATGTCGTGTTACAGATCCTGAAGATTAGATGGGTAGATGACATAACTAATGAGGAGGTATTGGCTAGTATTGGGGAGAAGAGGAGTTTGTGCCATAACTTGACAAGAAGAAGGGACCAGTTGGTAGGACATGTTCTGAGGCATCAAGGGATCACAAATGTAGCATTGGAGGGCAGCGTGGAGGGTAAAAATTGTAGAGGGAGACCAAGCGATGAATACATGAATATACTAAGCAGATTCAGTAGGTACTGGGAGATGAAGAAGCTTGCACAGGATAGAGTAGCATGGAGAGCTGCATCAAACCAGAGTCAGGACTGGAGACCACAACAAGAATCTGCTTGTAGCCCTTCAAAAAGGGCAAATTAACGGGAAAAACAGAGTTTTTCAACCTGAGTTTTCACCATTTATTATTGACTGACTACTCGTGATGTCCCCGATTACAACGCTATTTCTGAGCGGAGTTTCAAAAAATTGTAATCAACAGGTCAGTGCTGGTGAGTGTATTGTGGTACTCAACCACTTTTAGAGAAAAGTAGCGAACAGTGGACAGACTAACTTTACTTCTATTTGGATATTTAATTTAATACTTTAATTCCATGTACCTTGATCCTCAGGGTGTCAAAATTTGTAATCTTTGTTCAATTTTTGCGTTTATCACAGAAAGTAATAGGAATAAAAACCAGAAAAATCGATTATTTCCGAAACAGGGTCTTATCAGCGGTTTTAAAACTCCGGATAAACTGGCCGTGCGAAACCGATGTAACCTAAAGCCGATTGGTTACAGCGATAGCCGCCGTTTCCAGGTCCAAGAGCTCCGGAAGGCCCTGTGGTCGCCAGAAAATTACGAAAAAACTGGCGAGGAGCGTACAGACAGGTCATCCACTCTTCGAAATGGAGAATCTCTGCCATTTTGCCTGTTATCGTCAATGATACTGGCAAGATACTGCTCGCAGGGTTTCCAAGAATTCACAGAATGTTTTAATTTCAATAATATACATGTCACGTAGGAGTGAGGCGATCATTGTTATAATGATCAGCAGTTCTGCCTTTAGACTGACTGAGTCGCGATGGTAAAAGTCAAACATCAGGCAAGGAATGACTTTATTACTGATATGACGCGTTTCGGAATTTATACATCATCAGATATCCACAGTTGTCGCTGCTTGACATACAACTTAAAAACACCGTATCTGCGTCCAGTAATCGCTCCTGTATATCTGATGCTGGATAAATTCCGAATCTCGTCATATGAGCAATAAAATCATTCCTTGCTGGACGCCGGCCGTGGTGGCCGTGCGGTTCCAGGCGCTGCAGTCCGGACTGCTACGGTCGCAGGTTCGAATCCTGCCTCGGGCATGGATGTGTGTGATGTCTTTAGGTTAGTTAGGTTTAAGTAGTTCTGAGTTCTAGGGGGCTGATGACCTAAGATGTTAAGTCCCATAGTGCTCAGAGCCGTCCTTGCTGGACGGTTGATTTTTACCATTTCGACTCAGTCAACCCGAAAGCAGATTCAAGTTCGACGTCGGAGAACAAGTAAGACTAAACTAAAGTCCACCCGAACAGGCCATGAAGGCTCAACGGTACCGACCGGCCGCCGTGTCATCCCACAGGAGTCACTGGATGCGGACATGGAGGGGCACGTGGCTCGGAAAACAAATGATATGAGGAATATGTTTTCGTGCGATATAATTATACATTAACGCTTTTCGCATTTTTTCCCCTGTGCTGTGAAGCCTTGCTTCTTGCCAGATTTCATGATTCCAGTCGAACGGGAAGTACCGTGAAGATTTTGGTGAGCGAGTTAGCGAGTGTCAAAATAGGTGACATAAATGGCCGTATCTTTTGATTGGATTCACTTAGAAAGTTAACTCTTTGACACCGCCAGGCGAACGTACGCCTTTTAGTACACGACATAAATTTCAACTTCATAAGCCTTCGCGTTCCTAGGAAAAGGGGCGGACGAATAGACAGAGTCTCAGCTGTGGGGGTTTCGCATTGTCCTGCTGGAATTGCCCATGTCCATCGGAATGCACAATGAACACGAATGGATGCAGGTGATCAGACAGGATGCTTACGTACGTGTCACCTGTTAGAGTCGTATCTCGACGTATCCGGGATCCCATATAACTCCAACCGCACACTCCCCACACCATTACCGAGCCCCCCACCAGCTTGAACAGTCCCCTGCTGACATGCAGGGTCCACGGATTCATGAGGTTGTCTCCATACCCCTTCGATACAATTTGAAACGAGACTCGTCCGACCAGGCAGCACGTTTCCAGTCATCAACAGTCCAACGTCGGTGTTGACGGACCCAGGCGAGGCGTAAAGCTTTGTGTCGTGCAGTCACCAAGCGTACACGAGTGGGCCTTCGGCTGCAAATGCTGATATCGATGGTGTTTCGTTGAATGGTTCGCACGCTGACACTTGTTGATGGCCCAGCATTGTAATGTGCAGCAATTTGCGGAAAGGCTGCACTTCTGTCATGTCGTCGTTGGTCCCGTTCTTGCAGGATCTGTTTCCGCCTGCAGCGATGTTGGAGATTTCCTGTTTTACCGGATTCCTGATGTTCAGGGTCCACTCGTGGAATGGTCGTACGGGAAAAATCCCCACTTCATCGCTGCCTCGGAGATGCTGTGTACCATCGCTTGTGCGCCGACTACAACACCACGTTCAAACTCACTCACATCTCGATAACCTGCCACTGTGGCAGCAGTAAACGTTCAAACAACTGGGCCAGACACTTTTCTTATATTCGCGTGTTCTGCCTGTTTACATATCTCTGTATTTGAATACGCATTCCTGTACTAGTTTCTTTGGCGTGTTCATAAAAGACAATATCCTGACTGGCTGACTTATCATCGCTCAGCCCAGGCCGCTGAGGACAGGAATTTGAAATTTGGAGAGTGTGCTGAGCTCATAATGTAGGCGTCGTTTATGAATTTTTTTCGGAATTCCACTGATTAGGCGGTGAAAAAGGAATTGAAGGTTTAAAAAAAAAATGTATCGCTTGTTTCTCGGTCAGAAATAAAGATATACGTTTTTCAGCATGTTTTCGAAATTTAACCCGTATGAAGGTGAAATAGTTGGTGATAGACTTAGTTGAAAATAAACCTTTGTTAATGGGCTAATATGACAGTTGGTATTTGACCTCAGGGTTAGAATTGGAAAAACACGTGTTCCAGTATTTTTGAAAATCCAACCCCTTAAGGGTGAAAAAGGGGACGAAATGTTTTGGGAAACATTTCACTGTAAAAGAATTTTTGAAACTAAATCAATGAAAATTGGAATTGTGCTTCTCGGTTCGAAATGAAAAAATAATGTGTTTCATTCTTTCCGGAAATCCAACCGCCAAGGGAATGAAATAGGGGATAACATTTTTTCATGATGAAATCTGTGAAAAACTGTATTTGACTGCTCCGTTAGGAATAAAAAAAGTACGTGCTTCACTGTTTTGGAAGGTTTTTAAGAAAATGTTTCTTCCTATTACAATTTTTTTAAAGCCATATCTATGAAATGTATTTCACTTCTCGGTTTTATATAGAGAAATATGTGTTAGGGAATGAAAGCTTCTGTGGAAATATGTACACAAGAACGCAAAACGCGTGATTAACAGAAACCTTGTACTCCCGCCACCAGAATCGCGTTTTGGTCGGAAGTACATTCGGAGAGACCTTAGTTAGCGTGAAAAGCTTAGAAGGTGTTGCAATTCGATTTAAGAAATCTGTACAGACCATACAGTCTGCGCGAGAAGAGCAGTGGGCGATACGTCTACAGATAGAGATGCTCACTTATGTTGTAGACTGAGGTCTAGGATCGTATCCTGGAAGCAAGGCAGCTATACAGTTTTCCGCATACATCACCTGACGCGACTAGTTATGTATGTTGATAGCTTTGTATGTGCCATGCACCATAAACTTATCATCTGCAAATAATGAAACATTTTCTGTTGTTCCTCCTTTTCAGACAGAAAATCTCTCTATCATACCGCGTTAATTAGTGTGGTACTTGTGGTATTTGTGACGCTGTGGTCTTGCTTCCATTCTTTACATCGCGTTGAAAGTAACTATTGTTTTTGCTGTAGTTTTAAGTGTTACGTATGCAGTCCGTAAATTTTTATCGGTAGGACACATGTTTTCTGCCGTTATTTCTCGTGCTCTTGTAACTTCGTGTTGTTCATTTGTTTCGAAAGTAACGAGAAATTGTAAAGTGTCGTTGACATTTTTAGATGGTTCACATGGTTCAATTGGATCTGAGAACTATGCGACTTAACTTCTGACGTCATCATTCGGCTAGAACTTAGAACTAATTAAACCTAACTAACCTAAGGGCATCACACATCCTGCCCGAGGCAGCATTCGAACCTGCGACCGTAGTGGCCACGCGGTTCCAGACTGAAGCGCCTAGAACCGCACGGCCACACCGGCCGACCGACATTTTGAGGTGTGTAACTTCTGTGTGTGTGTGTGTGTGTGTGTGTGTGTGTGTGTGTGTGTGTGTGTGTTTGAGAGAGAGAGAGAGAGAGAGAGAGAGAGAGAGAGAGAGAGAGAGAGAGAGAGAGACTTTACTACAAAGGGTAATCATTGTGCTGAAGGGGAGGTATTTACCCAAGATGGTGTTTAAGTGCACAGTGCTGTATATTAGTTTAGCGCATCATTTCCTTTGTCTACTGATAAGAAGTTCCAAAAGATGATTAGTCAGAAATATGTACTGATACAGATCTCTCCATTTCTGTTTCAGGTAAGTCTGCTCAGTTGTTCCCCGATTTCCCGCACATATTCCAGGTAAGTGGACCCCCGTTGTAATAACGTTTGCACCCACTACATGCTTCCACGGCACCGTCGGCCTGGCAGATACACATGTAGAATAGTTGCGAGAACGTGATACAGACCTGCCGAAGAACCCGCTGTGTCTTCTATTCACGGGAACTGTTCCAGGACGAAACGAAGAGGTGTTGACAGATGCGAAAATTACCGAACTATCAGTTTAATAAGTCACGGCTGCAAAATACTAACGCGAATCCTTTACGGACGAATGGAAAAACTAGTAGAAGCTGACCTGGGGGAAGATCAGTTTGGATTCCGTAGACATATTGGAACACGTGAGGCAATACTGACCCTACGACTTATTTTAGAAGCTAGATTAAGGAAAGGCAAACCTACTTTTCTAGCATTTGTAGACTTGGAGAAAGCTTTTGACAATGTTGACTGGAATACTCTCTTTCAAATTCTAAAGGTGGCAGGGGTAAAATACAGGAAGCGAAAGGCTATTTACAATTTGTACAGAAACCAGATGGCTGTTATAAGAGTCGAGGGACACGAAAGGGAAGCAGTGGTTGGGAAGGGAGTGAGACAGGGTTGTAGCCTCTCCCCGATGTTATTAAATCTGTATATTGAGCAAGCAGTGAAGTAAGCAAAAGAAAAATTCGCAGTAGGTATTAAAATCCGTGACGAAGAAATAAAAACTTTGACTTTCGCCGAGACATCGTAATTATGTCAGAGACAGCAAAGGACTTGGACTTTGAAGAGCAGTTGATCGGAATGGACAGTGTCATGAAAGGAGGGTATAAGATGAACATCAACAAAAGCAAAACGAGGATAATGGAATGTAGTCGAATTAAGTCGGGTGATGCTGAAGTAATTAGATTAGGAAAAGAGACACTTACAGTAGTAAACGAGTTTTGCTATTTGGGGAACAAAATAACTGATGATGGTCGAAGTAGAGAGGATATAAAATGTAGACTGGCAATGACAAGGAAAGCGTTTCTGAAGAAGAGAAATTTGCTAACATCGAGTATAGATTTAAGTGTCAGGAAGTCGTTTCTGAAAGTATTTGTATGGAGTGTAACCATGTATGGAAGTGAAACATGGACGGTAAACCGTTTGGACAAGAAGAGAATAGAAGCTTTTGAAATGTGGTGCTACAGAAGAATGCTGAAGCTTAGATGGGTAGACCACATAACTAATGAGGAGGTATTCAACAGGATTGGGGAGAAGAGTAGTTTGTGGCAGAACTTGACCAGAAGAAGGGATCGGTTGGTAGGACATGTTCTGAGGCATCAAGGGATCACCAATTTAGTATTGGAGGGCAGCGTGGAGGGTAAAAATCGTAGAGGGAGACCAAGAGATGAGTACACTAAGCAGATTCAGAAGGATGTAGGCTGCAGTATGAAGAAGCTTGCACAGGATAGAGTGGCATGGGGAGCTGCACCAAACCAGTCTCAGGGCTGAAGGCCACAACAACAACAACTCTTACCAGCAGGTTAGAAACCTTTCTAGAGAAGTTCCCGTGTGTGACTCGTTCGGTCCTTCGCAGCTCCAGGAGAAGACGCTAAACATGGAAACAGAGCGCTGTCTGCGCTGGTTTCAGAGTTCTTGGCAGGTTTAAAACTGTGTACTCTGTAGCGGGACCTTTTCGCCTTGTTCTACGCAGTCAGCTGCCCTAGCACGACGAAGGAGAGCTCCTCGCAGCTTTACTTCCTCCAATATCTGATCTCCTATCTTGCAACCCTCACAGGAGGTTCTCCTGCGCACTCTAGGAAAAAGGATGTAGCTGAGAGCTGGCTTGCCCGTAGCCTGACAGATTCTATGCGGACTGGATAAAGGTTTGAAGACGCGAGAAGGGCATTACAGAATCGTCCGATTCCACCCGTCTGCTTTGACCCATGACCTCACAAGTATGGCGGAAACGGCTACTTACAGCGTATATATGGCGGAAATGACGCTACTAAATACACACGTCAACAAACGCGAAGAATAATAAAAATGACACAATGAGGCCTTTCTCCAAAAATAAAATGTAACTAACAGGACAACCGCGGAAAATTGGGGGACGAGCTGAATATACAACAATAAATAAACAGTGAACCATCCTAAACAAATAATATTAAAAAAAATTTAAATTACAGCACTCTACAACACCAACAATAGCACAGGGATCGAACATTCCGTTGACTCTGTAGCTCAACCGCAGCTATGAATACCAAGAAACCAACACCTACATCTCCTAAAGCTGGAATCGGACACTTCTCATAGTCTGTACAGCTCAACCGCGGGTATCGATACCAAAAAACCAATTACTAGAACTCCGAAAAGTGGACCCCAAATCTCATCAACTCAAGAACCTAAATGCACCATATTCACTACGTGAATTAGAACACAATGTACCTACCATAAATAGAGACACATCACAACTGCTATAGAATAAAACCAAGCCGGCCGGGGTGGCCCAGCGGTTCTAGGTGCTACAGTCTGGAACCGAGCGACCGCTACGGTCGCAGGTTCGAATCCTGCCTTGGGCGTGGATGTGTGTGATGCCCTTAGGTTGGTTAGGTTTAAGTAGTTTTAAGTTCTAGGGGACTGATGACCTCAGAAGTTAAGTCCCATAGTGCTCAGAGCCATTTGAACCATTTTTGAATAAAACCAAAACAAAAATTAATTACCAACAGAAGCCTCCAGCAATACCATCTGGGTTGGCCACCAAAGCGCGCGCCCGCGCGCTAACACACACACACACACACACACACACACACACACACACACACACACACAAAGTCTCCTAAACTACCCACACGTGAACTTCACTGTCATTCCCATACCTAACTTCTTTCCGCTCAATAAACGCAAAACTGATCAGACCTAACAAAAACGCCAAACACATGAACAGAAAAACCTTTAGTAACTCACTGAACACACTTCCACAACCCACATTACCGCAACAACTGCCAAAGCCCAAAACCACGCCGGCCGGAGTGGCCGAGCGGTTCTAGAAGCTTCAGTCTGGAACCGCGCGACCGCTGAGGTCGCAGGTTCGAATTCTTTATAGTAAACAAAAGGTTTGGACACACACATTATACGAAGACAATCACAGACTCCCACTCTATTGAATTTATCTGTCTCCCGTCTTTCAAATCTATATACATGATCGACAAGTCACTGATAAATGCATGGAGGATAGTATTTGCTGCAACAACTAGCCATTCCATTTCCTGTTGCACTAGCAAATTTACGAGAGGAAGCGATTGTTAGTAAGCTTTTGTACGAGCCGTAATATCTATTATATAGTCATAAAATCGTAGAAAAATAGGTCTACAGAATCAAGCCCTAATTATAATGCGTCTCGAAATTTTTAAACATAGTACCCATGAAAAGTTACTGTCCCGTCTTTCGCATATTTTTCTTTGCATCTGTAGCAACAACAGTAATTCACCATCGCTATTACACTATCAACAAACGGTGAAAACACAACAAAAACTCTGAAGAAAGCACACACGCACAGCGAAGTCCCGAAAACACGTGACAATGCTGGTTTAATATTGACAACATGCGCAGAACGCAATGCTCACTCCAGAGATATTTACGGTCCCGCAGTAGAGTGACCTGCGCGCTATAGACGGGCAAACTCGTTCATCCTTGGGAACTAGGTCACTGCTGATCGTTCTTTTTTGGGAACCGTTCATTTTTACTCGTTCACCGTTCAATTGTGCTTGGTATATGGTTCTTATGAAAAACTGAAAACTAGTAGTGTAGATGCACTTGCCTCCCCCCTGGAGTATAGAGTTTTTATTCATTACAGAATTCTTACACACTTTTAGAAGTAATTTCTGTGATTCTGCAGAATCTCTCGTTTAGCCAACTGTAGCGTTGTGTGGCTGATCGCAGGAAAATAATATAGGGTGGCGCACGGAAAACCGGCCCCGAGAACAGACTGCTCGCTAATTACGGACGATGTGTTGCCCGTTACGAGCAGATACAACAAACAGACAAACATGTAATAATTAGGCAGTGAAGAAATAAAAAGCTAATGCAAGCAACAATTGCGAAACAATCGATGACGATGTGTAGAGAACTGGAGAAGAGAACATGAAAATCTCACGCGACGCGCATGGGCTGTAGCTCATGTAGTCTTGTAAACCTGTTGGTGGCTGTTTCCCAACTTGATAGACCACAAGTGTCTTGTATAAAATTCTTCGTTTCGACTTCCACTACATAGCTATGATACGTTGTAAACAATAATCGTTTACACCCTATATATATTTCACGTTGTCTTTGAGTTCGTAGGCAAAGTAGAGACTTTATGAAAGCATAAAATAAAATGTGGTTTTCTCATTATACTTGCGTCAAAGGCTTAGTAAAAATTAGGTTTTTATGTTGCATTATTAAAGTTAATGCAGCTATAGTAATAATAATTAAGTTTGCACTAGTAAAGTTTTTGGTTTGAAAGCTGCTTCTGAACAAATCTTTTTGAGATAATAAGTAAATACGATTTTATGACAATCTATGTCTTTCTAGTGAGCCAAAATGACCCACAACCCAATTTTTTTTTCAAAGAAAACAAACTAGGAGGTAATGCAAATTGGAAACAACCAAACTTAAAAATAATTAGAGCCTTCCTAAATGTAATGTTATTTATATGAAAAATACACGAAAATCGTTTTATATGAATTTTCTTACACTAAAAATTAAGCAAATTATTGGATGTTAGTTGGTAAATCAAGTCGATGAAACCAAAAAATATAAGAATAACAAAAAATACTTGCCTTGTTATAAGTATGTCTTCTGCTGTTCATCGATATAATGAAGTGAGCTGATATGCCCTTTTGTTACCTGAAAATACGTACCCATTACGTACAAAGTAATTTTTATGTAATTTACGTAACTATAAAATACTTTTTGATTACCGGTCGTGGACGCAAGTGCAAGAACAGTTTGGAACACATGTAAAATGGGCGAGCGCGGTGAACGAAACGAGCAACTGGACACTGAACTAACTAGGAGCAGTCGGCAGTGGAACTGAGACAGGCGGTCACGCGAAGAACGACGAGTGCGGCCGAGGGAGACCGAGACTGAGACGAGCACGCGACCCAGGCTGGAACGAGAACTGCCCGAGTGACCGCCGCGACCCAAGTGAACTATCAACCGATCGTTGCTTGGAATTGGTTCCTCGGTCCTTTCGTTCATCTTGGTGAACCGTTCCTTTAGACCCGTTCCAGTCCGGAACCGCGCGACTGCTACGGTCGCAGGTTCGAATCCTGCCTCGGGCATGGATGTGTGTCATGGCCTTAGGTTAGTTAGGTTTAAGTAGTTCTAAGTTCTAGGGGACTGATGACCTCAGATGTTAAGTCCCATAGTGCTCAGAGCCATTTGAACCATTTTTTTACACCCGTTCGTTCGCGAACTACCCATTTCTACTGCGCGCGCTGCTGGGCAACCTGTAAACAGCGTCGAGGTGCGTGTATAGCAGAGCTGTGTGCGGGCGCGGACCTCCGCCCCCACCGGCAGCAGCCATTTGTCTTCGTCCGGCGCTGCCGATGCGCCGATGCCGCCAGATAGCCGCTGCTGCTGCCTGCGTATGACGGCGGGCTGCGCTCGGCTCGGCTTTTTTCCTATCCCCGTGGCCGCCCATCATACGTCCCTGCGCACACACACACACACACACACACAGGCGAGGCACAAATTGAGCCGCCGGATCACGCTCGCGCCGGCGCGTCCAGATGAAGCGATTACGCATTAAAAATGGAAATGCGTGGGGGCCCGGCAGCAACACGCCTGTTTCGGACGGAAACGAAGGCTTCAGCTGGTCGGTGGGGGATAGCAGGAGGGGGGGGGGGTGAAGAGAGAATTCCAGGAGTGCGGGCACAGTCCACAGCTCCATACCGCAGTGCCTCGTGATGCTACACTACTGGCCATTAAAATTCCTACCCCACGAAAATGACGTGCTACAGACGCGGAATTTAACCGACAGGAAGAAGATGCTGTGATATGCAAATGATTAGCTTTTCAGACCATTCACTCAAGGTTGGCGCCGGTGGCGACACCTACAACGTGCTGGCATGAGGAAACTTTCCAATCGATTTCTCATACACAAACAGCAGTTGACCGGCGTTGCCTGGTGAAACGTTGTTGTGATGCCTCGTGTAAGAAGGAGAAATGCGTACCATCACGTTTCCGACTTTGATAAAGGTCGGATTGTAGCCTATCGCGGCTGCCGTTTATCGTATCGCGACATTGCTGCTCGCGTTGGTCGACATCCAATGACTGTTAGCAGAATACGGAATCGGTGGGTTCAGGAGGGTAATACGGAACGCCGTGCTGTATCCCAACGGCCTCGTATCACTAGCAGTCGAAATCACAGGCATCTTATCCACGTGGCTGTAACGGATCGTGCAGCCACGTCTCGGTCACCTCTTGTTCACATTAACGGCACTTTGAACAGTGGAAGTTACATTTCAGATGTGTTTGGACGCGTGGCTCTACCCTTCATTCGATCCCTGCGAAACCTTACATTTCAGCAGGATAATGCACGACCGCATGTTGCAGGTCCTGTACGGGCATTTCTGGATACAGAAAATGTTCGACTGCTGCCCTGGCCAGCACATTCTCCAGATCTCTCACCAATTGAAAACGTCTGGTCAATTTTGGCCGCGCAACTGGCTCGTCACAATACGCCAGTGACTACTCTTGATGAACTGTGGTATCGTGTTGAAGCTGCATGGGCAGCTGTACCTGTACACACCATCCAAGCTCTGTTTGGCTCAATGCCCAGCCGTATCAAGGCCGTTATTACGGCCAGGGGTGGTTGTTCTGGGTACTGATTTATCAGGATCTATGCACCCAAATTGCGTCAAAATGTAATCACATGTCAGTTCTAGTATAATGTATTTGTGCAATGAATACCCGTTTATCATCTGCATTTCTTCTTGGTGTAGCAATTTTAATGGCCAGTAGTGTACAATCAGTCCGTAGCAATTGCGTCATGATGTGATGATTTTCTTTGCCGCCTTAATTCCTCGTCTGCGACTAGGAATGTTGGTATTTTAAAAGATATCAGCAATTCTATATATCCATACTTCAAAAAGTATCATATCGAAGAAAGGTACAGCGTACCGATATATCGACGGAAAACGCATTGGCACAACGGCCTGTTAAAGTATCTACCGCACATTGTAAATACACTGCCAGTCTTGTCGTTGTTGTTGTTGTTGCTGTGTTCTCCAGTCCAGAGACTGGTCTGATGCAGCTCTCCATACTTCTGTATCCTGTGCAACCTGCTTCATCTTCGAGTAACTACTGAAACCTACATCCTTCTGAATCTGCTTAGTGTATTCATCTCTTGGTCTCCCTCTACGATTTTTACCCTCCAAGCTCCCCTCCAATACTAAATTGCTGATCGCTTGATGCCTCAGAATGTGTACTACCATCCGATCCCTTCTTATGGTCAAGGTGCGCCACAAATATCTCTCCCCAGTTCTATTGAATACCTCCTCACCAGTTACGTGATCTACCCATTTGATCTCCACCATTCTTCTGTGGCACCACATTTCTAAAGCTTCTATTCTCGTGTAAACTACACCCCTGGAAATTGAAATAAGAACACCGTGAATTCATTGTCCCAGGAAGGGGAAACTTTATTGACACATTCCTGGGGTCAGATACATCACATGATCACACTGACAGAACCACAGGCACATAGACACAGGCAACAGAGCATGCACAATGTCGGCACTAGTACAGTGTATATCCACCTTTCGCAGCAATGCAGGCTGCTATTCTCCCATGGAGACGATCGCAGAGATGCTGGATGTAGTCCTGTGGAACGGCTTGCCATGCCATTTCCACCTGGCGCCTCAGTTGGACCAGCGTTCGTGCTGGACGTGCAGACCGCGTGAGACGACGCTTCATCCAGTCCCAAACATGCTCAATGGGGGACAGATCCGGAGATCTTGCTGGCCAGGGTAGTTGACTTACACCTTCTAGAGCACGTTGGGTGGCACGGGATACATGCGGACGTGCATTGTCCTGTTGGAACAGCAAGTTCCCTTGCCGGTCTAGGAATGGTAGAACGATGGGTTCGATGACGGTTTGGATGTACCGTGCACTATTCAGTGTCCCCTCGACGATCACCAGTGGTGTACGGCCAGTGTAGGAGATCGCTCCCCACACCACGATGCCGGGTGTTGGCCCTGTGTGCCTCGGTCGTATGCAGTCCTGATTGTGGCGCTCACCTGCACGGCGCCAAACACGCATACGACCATCATTGGCACCAACGCAGAAGCGACTCTCATCGCTGAAGACGACACGTCTCCATTCGTCCCTCCATTCACGCCTGTCGCGACACCACTGGAGGCGGGCTGCACGATGTTGGGGCGTGAGCGGAAGACGGCCTAACGGTGTGCGGGACCGTAGCCCAGCTTCATGGAGACGGTTGCGATTGGTCCTCGCCGATACCCAAGGAGCAACAGTGTCCCTAATTTGCTGGGAAGTGCCGGTGCGGTCCCCTACGGCACTGCGTAGGATCCTACGGTCTTGGCGTGCATCCGTGCGTCGCTGCGGTCCGGTCCCAGGTCGACGGGCACGTGCACCTTCCGCCGACCACTGGCGACAACATCGATGTACTGTGGAGACCTCACGCCCCACGTGTTGAGCAATTCGGCGGTACGTCCACCCGGCCTCCCGCATGCCCACTATACGCCCTGGCTCAAAGTCCGTCAACTGCACATACGGTTCACGTCCACGCTGTCGCGGCATGCTACCAGTGTTAAAGACTGCGATGGAGCTCCGTATGCCACGGCAAACTGGCTGACACTGACGGCGGCGGTGCACAAATGCTGCGCAGCTAGCGCCATTCGACGGCCAACACCGCGGTTCCTGGTGTGTCCGCTGTGCCGTGCGTGTGATCATTGCTTGTACAGCCCTCTCGCAGTGTCCGGAGCAAGTATGGTGGGTCTGACACACCGGTGTCAATGTGTTCTTTTTTCCATTTCCAGGAGTGTAGTTATCGTCCATGTTTCACTTCCATACATGGCTAGAGTCCATACAAATACTTTCAGAAAGGTCTTCCTCACAGTTAAATCTATATTAGATGCCAACAAATTTCTCTTCTTCAGAAACGCTTTCCTTCCCATAATCAGTGTATGCTTCATATCCTCTCTACTTCTGCTGCTTTAAGTGTCTCATTTCCAGTCATCGACTGTCCAATATCGGTGTTGATGGGTCCAGGCGGCTCCGAAAGCCCATATCGATGATCTTTCGACGAATGATTCGCACGCTGACACTTGTTTTAAATCCCAGCACTGAAGTCTGCAGCAATTGGCGGAAGGGCCGCACTTCCGTCGCGTCTAGCGAATCTCTTCCGTGGTCGTTGGTCCCATTATTGCAGGATCATTTCCCGTCCGCAGCGATGTCGGACATTCGATGTTCTACCGCTTTCCTGATATTCACGGCACACTCGTGAAATGGTCGTACTGGAAAATCCCGTTCATCGCTACTTCGGAGATGCTGTGTCCCATCGCTCGTGCGTTATGATTTGAAAAGGAACTAAAAAATGTTGTAATTTAATCTCAAAGATACAAGAAGAAAATTTGTTCGACTGTCATACCAGAGGAATACTCTAATTTATTACTTCTAGTATTAACTACCTTTTTGTTCTGATGTGCTGGCGTAAAGACGTACTGTATAGTTTCATGTCTATGTGTATGTTAAATGATGAAAAATGTGTTTTATAATTTCTGTCAAGATCTAGCCTAAACCCCATACCAATGGAGTACAAATTATTCTGTTAATTCGAGAGGGCGACGGTCTTTACGACGGCGCTGCTCGACAACAGAGAGGTACGTGGTCGTGCTCGCTACTTTCGTTTGGTGGCCGCTGAGATTAATTGCGATGTGTTTTTGCCGAGACATTCAGAACCTGCAATCTCCCTTTTCGTATAAAAACAGGAGTCCGATTGTGAAAGAAATATTCTTAAATTTAAATAATTGCAGTTCTTTTACCCAGGCCACGGGGAATGATAGAACGTACGTGCCTCTGCCCTGACTGTACGTTCGCAATCTCCGAGTGTGTTACGACGTAATTATTTTACACAAAAAAATTTAAGATAGATCTTTCTCATCAAATCGCAACCACTCGTACGCGAATGTACGTACCCTCTGAATGTGTCTAGTCAGTCGTGCGCATTTTTCTAAAGCTTTTCTGTTAATATTCTGTGGATTGCATCTCCGCAATTAATTTCTGTTTATGCCGCAAATCGCACTTCACGCGAAGTATTTATTACGCAAGTTTCAGGCTCCATTTAATGTCAAAAAATTCCGAAGTACGGCTGACTAAGCAAACCCGCTACAATAATTTCATATCTCTAGAACTACAATAACAAAAAACAATAACAGAGAGGGTATGTTACAGACTACATGTTCAAGCTCACCACTTAAGTCTTGATAACCTACCATTTAAGCAGCACTAACCGATGTAACAACTGCGCCAGACACTTTTTGTCTTATATAGGCGTTGCAGTCCTCAGCGCCGTATTCTGCCTGTTTACATTGTATTTGAATACGCATGCCTGTACCAGTTTCTTTTGGCGCTTCAGGGTAGATACGCCTTGATCCGGGTGATACAGACGTTTTTTCTCGAAATTCGGGGCTTTATTGTGAAAACCTTACAAAAAAACATTATGATTCATAGTATTGCTCATCGCTGGTTACTACATTCTCCCATCTTTCGGATAGCATGCGAATTCCGTGGCGGAAGAACTGGGCGTCTTTTGTGGGGATCCATGAATCGATTAGATTTTGCACTTGTTCACATGATCGGAAGTGCTGGTCAGCCAGACTGTAGGCCGGTGATCGAAAAAGGTGGTAGTCAGAGAGAGCTACGTATGGGGAATACGGCGGGAGGGACAGGACTTGTCATTTCAACGTTTCCATGTGTATTTTGACGGCTTTTGCGACATAGGGTAGAGCACTGACCTGCTGCAAAATTACCTTTACCTGTCTATCGCTGTATTGCGGCCGTTTTTGTTTCAGTGCTGGGCTCGAACGCATCAGGTGCTTTCGATAACGGTGTCCTGTGGCTGTCTTCGTCTGTTTCAGTAGCTACGAAAACGTTCTGTCTTCCACTGCCACGTCGGGCTTCGACAACAAAATCTCCGTTCTTAAGGCGTTGAAAACATTCTCTTCCACTAGTAGTTCCCCCTCCATTGGTCTTACCCAGGATTTTTAGAGCCACAGCCACAGATTTCTTCGTGCTAGAGCACAAAATTAAAACATTTCGCAAAAGGCGACAAAGGGGTACTTAAGTTGACGTACGTAATCGCGAATAACCTTATGATGCAATCACAAATTGACTACTATTTTTATGGCATTATGTTTACAGATGCTTATTTTATTACACCTATGACCAACCACCCGAACCCCACTTGCCGCTACTGCCGTCCATCGCAAAATGGCGGAAGCAAAGTTGAAGACCTAATATACAGGGTGTTACAAAAAGGTACGGCCAAACTTTCAGGAAAAATTCCTCACACACAAAGAAACAAAATATGTTATGTGCACATGTGTCCGGAAACGCTTACTTTCCATGTTAGAGCTCATTTTATTACTTCTCTTCAAATCACATTAATCATGGAATGGAAACACACAGCAACAGAACGTACCAGCGTGACTTCAAACACTTTGTTACAGGAAATGTTCAAAATGTCCTCCGTTAGCGAGGATACATGCTTCCACCCTCCGTGCATGGAATCCCTGATGCGCTGATGCAGCCCTGGAGAATGGCGTATTGTATCACAGCCGTCCACAATACGAACACGAAGTGTCTCTACATTTGGTACCGCGGTTGCGTAGACAAGAGCTTTCAAGTCAAAGTCGAGAGGGTTGAGGTCAGGAGAGCGTGGAGGCCACGGAATTGGTCCGCCTCTACCAATCCATCGGTCACCGAATCTGTTGTTGAGAAGCGTACGAACACTTCGACTGAAATGTGCAGGAGCTCCATCGTGCACGAACCACATGTTGTGTTGTACTTGTAAAGGCACATGTTGTAGCAGCACAAGTAGAGTATCCCGTATCAAATCATGGCGGTGAATCGAGGAAGTACAGTACATACTGACGAAACTAAAATGAGCGTTTCCGGACACATGTCCGCATAACATCTTTATTTTATTTGTGTGTGAGGAATGTTTCCTGAAAGTTTGGCCGTACCTTTTTGTAACACACTGTATGGACTGTATAAGGTGATGGAGACCGTAACGGACACAACAGACAGCGAGGTGAAATTGATACCGTTCATTTTAGAAATTCGTTTGTAATGAGATTTTGCCCTGATTTATTTGCTCGGTTGGTTTTTTCCGCATTGCAGCGCATATTTATGGAATTACGGTACACGTGGCTGCCGTTTTTAGTGCGTATCAATCCGCCCCCGACACACACGCAGTTTGTCCGCTCGTCCTTAATTGCTGCGCGGCGTTTCTGACTTTTAGTGCACGTCATCAGGGTGCTGCGGTTAACAATTAGGCAGAAATTCCTCGCGGGAGTGGCAGCAGAAGCGTCATTAAACGGGAGCCTGGCCATTAATGGAGACGGAATCCAGAGCTGTGTTGGCGGAGGCTGCCCTGTGTTTACCGGACGTAAAACGCTCGTAACGCCGCACGCGGGGAGAGTAAGTTTCATTGCGGCAACCACATATCTTAATGCAGGGGCCCGCGCACTGTCCTTTCGTTGCGCGCGTTAAATCGGAATTGCCGATGGTCGTCTTGATGAAGGAGACAAAAGCAATGAAATCGAGTGGGAGAGAGATTGGGGGCGGGGGGGGGGGGGACAGAGAACAGAGGAAGGACGCTGTAATGGTACTTGAATTACGTAACCATTACGGCACCTCAACTTAACCTCTCGATGCCAGCAATGTTCTACTGTTTCTGTAAAGTAGTTAACATATTTCTGAGACAACATTCAGATTTGATTTCATTAATGTAGAGGTACTTTGATACATCGATATGTTTATATTGCAATGATATTATTCTTATGTGTATTCTTTCTTCTCTCACTATGATCTTTGTTATACTTGGAACGCGATTATTAGTTAGTTGTTAGAGAGTCGGACCTTGATAAAGTCAAGTCTGGGACGTCATGTTGGAAAGACGCATATTATAGTCAGCTTATAAAATGTTAACTTTAACAGTGAGGAAGATGTTTTCAAGCATGTTTTGTATTGTGAAGTGATGTTTTGTGTGTTACGTGATATTGCAGCAAAAGTAATAAAAAGGAAGTGCAACTTAAATTCGGAGTGCTGATTACTTTTTTACATCACCATTGTCCTGCAAAAGTGTAATCTTCAAGAATGGTTTGTGAAAACACATCTATAAAACTTTCGAATATAGCAGAATAAAACCTAGGCCTCTTTGCATCCAAGCTTGGAATCATCACCACCTAGATTTTCGACGATTGGGCCACGATTTTACAACGAGACCAGCGTGGTAAACACGAAAAGATGAGTGCCTAGTTTAATCATTATTACATGAAATGACTTTATTAACTGTGCTCTAATGATACCTGCCACATAATAACTTTGTTGTTGCCCGAAAATACAGTATTTAGCAGCGTGAGCAACACCACAATCATTATTAAATTTTGACCTTTGTTGTGGTAGGGTTGTTAGATGGTCACGTGATTTGGGATTTTATTTTGCGCGCTTTTACTGTTTCCATATTAAGGCACGCATCACTGACAGCAGTCGTATAACAGACGAGACCAAATGATCAGTACATACGAGGAAACGTGGGTACTGATGTTACACTCAACAGAAACAAGGGTTGATGTCAGGAGAGCGTGGAGGCCACGGAATTGTGCAATCACGTCATCAACACAGATTTTCTGTGTCTTTACAAGTACGACACAACATGTGGTTCATGCACTATGGAGCTCCTGCACATTTCAGTCGAAGTGTTCGTACGCTTCGCAACAACAGATTCGGTGACCGATGGATTGGTAGAGGCGGGCCAATTCCGTGGCCTCCACGCTCTCCTGACCTCAACCCTCTTGACTTTCATTTATGGGGGCATTTGAAAGCTCTTGTCTACGCAACCCCGGTACCAAATGTAGAGACTCTTCGTGCTCGTATTGTGGACGGCTGTGATACAATAGGTCATTCTGCAGGGCTGCATCAGCGCATCAGGGATTCCATGCGACGGAGGGTGGATGCATGTATCCTAGCTAACGGAGGACATTTTGAACATTTCCTGTAACAAAGTGTTTGAAGTCACGCTGGTACGTTCTGTTGCTGTGTGTTTCCATTCCATGATTAATGTTATTTGGAGAGAAGTAATAAAATGTGCTCTAACATGGAAAGTAAGCGTTTCCGGACACATGCCCACATAACATATTTTCTTTCTTTGCGTGTGAGGAATGTTTCCTGAAAGTTTGGCCGTACCTTTTTGTAACACCCTGTATGTTTGACATGTGCGCAGACCGGCAAAGCCGTGGGTGAAAATCTCATTCTGAACCCCTCGGAAGGATGTTAACCGAATTCGGTGTGTGTGTGTGTGTGTGTGTGTGTGTGTGTGTGTGTGTGTGTGTGTGTTGGTCACAGTCTGGAAAGGAATACTGCGGGTGAGACACACCACCCACCTACGGGGGTGAGCGTGATGACGTATGGTTGAGAAAGGCGGGGGCGGGGGGGAGGAGACAGACGGCCGGCGAGGGGGAGGCAGGAGATGCACTGACAAAAGACTGTAATAAATGAATACCGGGGCAACGACGCTTACTGAGCGTGACGTCACACACTGACTGTCGGGTCTGTATCGGAACGCTCCTGTAACGCACTCTGCAGCTGTACGAACTTTACGAGTTTTAGAGCTGAGACAGTATAGAGATTCTCGTGTTTTCCTCTTCTACATGGCCTCGTAATGAAAGTATGGAAATTCATATCAGTGCGTAAAGTAACAGAACAAAACTGCCCATGTTATTTCAAGATGTAGAATTATTTTGACGATTTGCCTTAAATACGCGTTTCTAGGTTCGAATACAAACTGTAATTTTAAATTCTGTCTTTTACCTCAGGAGCTACGTTTTCTTTCAGTAAAAAATCGGCAACAAGCAGACGTTTTCGGTTTTAAATAAAGCAGTTGGAGCTCCTACAGAATTTAACAATTTGTTTCCCCAGTTATTCTCGTAAATTTTCCTCACCACTTCAAAATTTGCTGATCTCACACGAAATTCAAATCATTCGACGAAATGGAGCACCTCCTGACATAATGTTTAATAAATCAAAAACCCGAAAAAATATTTTATTTCTCTTCTTCTCCAGAACTTTAGAACCTTAAACATGAAAAGATTCTTTCTCCTATATCCTTGATTGAAATTCGTGTCACAGACTGCTGTTAATTTAATCACAATGCATTTACCTCGAAATTCTGCTTTCTATACTGCTTAATCTGTCGAACATTGAATTCCTTAAAGCAATTTTCTAAGGTAGTTTACTCAAATTGAAATTATTCCCGAATGGCAGTATATGTAAACCTGAACAAAGTCATTCTTTATCATTCTTTAGCTCTTCCAAATAAAATTACTGGAAACTCAATAATCTGGTAGGAATGATAAGGAATACTAAACATTTTCGAGTCACACTAATTAATATAACTGTTCCGTGTGACAGTAGCTGCAAATATGAGAGACATTTCACAGCCAGATTCGTATTAACCGTGCAGCAATTGTCCACAATTAAGAAACAAATGACACTGGTACATGATACATAACTGCTTTTAAAAACAATTGCCAAATGTGGTGCAATGGAGACAAATACCACGATACAAATTTTTTTGTCCTTTACGTACCTCTGAATAATGCGTAGACACAAATTCCTGACTCGGAATAGCTGCAATCCAGTGATTTCTCAACTTCACACATTTGGGAAATCGAAACATGTGCACTTTCATCCCTTTATGGGATTTATAATCTCCCTGGCAAAAGCGAACGCTGCACTTGTACCCCATACTTCGAAGAACTGTAGGCGAATACTGTTGTTGTTGTTGTTGTTGTGGTCTTCAGTCCTGAGACTGGTTTGATGCAGCTCTCCACGCTACTCTATCCTGTGCAAGCTTCTTCATCTCAAGTACCTACTGCAGCCTACATCCTTCTGAATCTGCTTAGTGTATTCATCTCTTAGTCTCCCTCTAGGATTTTTACCCTCCACGGTGCCCTCCAATACTAAATTGGTGATCCCTTGATCCCTCAGAACTTGTCCTACTAACCGGTCCTTCTTTTTGTCAAGTTGTGCCACAAACTCCTCTTCTCCCCAATCCAATGCAGTACCTCATCATTAGTTACGTGATCTACCCACCTAATCTTCAACATTCTTCTGTAGCACCACATTTCGAAAGCTTCTATTCTCTTCTTGTCCAAACTGTTTATCGTCCATGTTTCACTTCCATACATGGCTACACTCCATACAAATACTTTCAGAAACGACTTCCTGACACTTAAATCTATACTCGATGTTAACAAATTTCTCTTCTTCAGAAACACTTTCATTGCCATTGCCAGTCTACATTTTATATCCTCCCTACTTCGAGCATTATCAGTTATTTTACTCCCCAAATAGCAAAACTCCTTTACTACTTTAAGTGTCTCATTTCCTAATCTAATTCCCGGAGCATCACCCGACTTAATTCGACTACATTCCATTATCCTCGTTTTGCTTTTGTTGATGTTCATCTTATATCCTCCTTTCAAAACACTATCCATTCCGTTCAGCTGCTCTTCCAAGTTCTTTGCTGTCTCTGACAGAATTACAATGTGATCGGCGAACCTGAAAGTTTTTATTTCTTCTCCATGTATTTTAATACCTACTCCGAATTTTTCTTTTCTTTGCTTGCTCAATATACAGATTGAATAACATCGGGGAGAGGCTACAACCCTGTCTCACTCCCTTTCCAACCACTGCTTTCCTTTCATGCCCCTCGACTCTTATAACTGCCATCTGGTTTCTCTACAAATTGTAAATAGCCTTTCGCTCCCTGTATTTTACCCCTGCCACCTTCAGAATTTGAAAGAGAGTATTTCCGTCAACATTGTCAAAAGCTTTCTCTAAGTCTACAAATGCTAGAAACGTAGGTTCGCCCTTCCTTAATGTAGCTTCTAAGATAAGTCGTAGGGTCAGTATTGCCTCACGTGTTCCAACATTTCTACGGAATCCAAACTGATCTTCCCCGAGGTCGGCTGCTACTAGTTTTTCCATTCGTCCATAAGGAATTGGCGTTAGTATTTTGTAGCCGTGAATTATTAAAGTGATAGTTCGGTACTTTTCACATCTGTCAATAACTGCTTTCTTTGGGATTCTACTCTTCTTGAAATCTGAGGGATTTCGCCTGTCTCATACATCATGCTCATCAGATGGTAGAGTTTTGTCAGGACTGGCTCTCCCAAGGCCGTCAGTAGTTCCAATGGAATGTTGTCTACTCGGGGGCCTTGTTTCGACTCAGGTCTTTCAGTGCTCTGTCAAACTCTTCACGCGGTATCGTATCTCCCATTTCATATTCATCTACATCCTCTTCCATTTCCATAATATTGTCCTCAAGTACATCGCCCTTGTATAGACCCTCTATATACTCCTTCCACCTTTCTGCTTTCCGTTCTTTGCTTAGAACTGGGTTTCCATCTGAGCTCTTGATGTTCATACAAGTGGCTCTCTTTTCTCCAAAGGTCTCTTTAATTTTCCTGTAGGCAGTATCTATCTTACCCCTAGTGAGATAAGCCTCTATATCCTTACATTTGTCCTCTAGCAATCCCTGCTTAGCCATTTTGCACTTCCTGTCGATCTCATTTTTGACACGTTTGTATTCCGTTTTGCCTCCTTCATTTACTGAAGATATGGTGGCCAACAGTTTGTGACGCCAGGTGCCAATATGGCCGCTGTGCCTAGGCCTGGTGTCTAGGAGGCTTTGCCAGGAGCCACCGGCCTGGAAAGTGGGCAGCCGGGCGCTGCGCCGCAGGCCCGCCGCCTCTCTCTATTAGGCGGCGGCGCAGCCCCGCCGGAACGCCTAGCGAGTCATTAACACGACGTAAACACTTGGCGCGCGCGTTTTACGCTCGCATAATTACACTACGCGTACCCCGAGGTGGCTGTTCTACGTCGCCGGGTTCGCCCAGTGTGCCTGCGACACTGGCGCCAATGGGCAGCTCGGCTTTGGCTGGCGCCACTGCTGGGTCACCTCGAAATGTGCGGGCACCGCCACACACTAGCAGGCGGAGACTGAATTTTGGAACTGTTCTTGTTCAGAAATGAGTGTGAAATCTTATGGGACTTGACTGCTAAGGTCATCAGTCCCTAAGCTTACACACTACTTGACCTAAATCATCCTAAGGACAAACACACACACCCATGCCCCAGGGAGGACTCGAACCTCCGCCGGGACCAAACTGTTCTTGGCTGTGTAGTCTTTACATGACGCCCTCGAATCCAGTTCCACATCTACCGGGTGATCGAAAAGTCAGTATAAATTTGAAATCTTAATAAATCACGGAATAATGTAGATAGGTAAAAATTGACACACATGCTTGGAATGACATGGGGTTTTATTAGAACAAAAAAAAAAGAACAAAGTATTCCTAGACGCGTGAAAGATCTCTTGCGCGCGTCGTTTGGTGATGATCGTGTGCTCAGCCGCCACTTTCGTCATGCTTGGCCTCCCAGGTCCCCAGACCACAGTCCGTGCGATTATTGGCTTTGGGGTTACCTGAAGTCCCAAGTGTGTTGTGATCGACCGACATCTCTAGGGATGCTGAAAGACAACATCCGACGCCAATGCCTCACCATAACTCCGGACATGCTTTACAGTGCTGTTCACAACATTATTCCTCGACTACAGCTATTGTTGAGGAATGATGGTGAACATATTGAGCATTTCCTGTAAAGAACATCATCTTTGCTTTGTCTTACTTTGTTATGCTAATTATTGCTATTCTGATGAGATGAAGCGCCATCTGTCGGACATTTTTTTGAACGTTTGTATTTTTTTTGTTCTAATAAAACCCCATGTCATTCCAAGCATGTGTGTCAATTTGTACCTCTCTATCTGATACTAAAATGTAGACTTTCACGGACGGAAATATCATGTCCATTATAATTATCTGGCCTGTTATGCCGTGGTCGGTTGATGAATTTAGTCTCAATTCCCAACGTTTCGTCTCCGACTGCGGGAGACATCTTCAAGGGGATCCGTAGCTCGATGGAAAGTCCAACACACCCACTGGCTCACTACTGACTGCCGCTAAATTCCGTGTCCGCGCCGCGGCGTGACGTCACTTGTTTTGGAAACGTCAGTGCAATTGGCCGCTGTCCGCTGCCGTCGATCGCCGTTGCAATCACCCAGTAGTTGACGGGTGGTACACATCTTCTTCAACACCGGCATCCATATACCGTTTCATTTCACGCCCTCCTCCTTTCGGTTGAAATTATTTGGGTGTTTAGCGATTTCGATTGCCTCCCTGTAGAGCCTTTCGTAGTATCCGCTCGTGGCCGCTAGTACTTGCGTCTCCTCGAAACGAATATTGTGGTTCCCTGGCAGGAAAGCATGCTCCGCAACAGCTGATCGTTCCGTTTCTCCTCTTCTACAGTTTCCCTTGTGCTCTTCCAAACGTTTAGAAACAGTTCTTT
This sequence comes from Schistocerca piceifrons, assembly GCF_021461385.2. Taxonomy (NCBI): domain Eukaryota; kingdom Metazoa; phylum Arthropoda; class Insecta; order Orthoptera; family Acrididae; genus Schistocerca; species Schistocerca piceifrons. The sequence continues at coordinate 4,964,150 of NC_060147.1, forward strand.
TAGTGGTACCCCCATAAACATCACCACAGCTGCTTGGGATCCCATACACTCCAGCTTTTTCCAAAGGTTTGCGAGCGTTCTTGGCAGGTTTAAGGTATTTCTGTATCTTCCTGGTGGGCTTGTAAATTACGGTAATATTCGGCTTCGTCAAGATCCTCCCTATTCTTTCCGTTACATTTTTAACAAACTGCAGGAAAACCTTAGATTTTGCAGTAGCCTGTACGTCAGTATGATTTCCGCGTGGCTGCCTCAACGCACGTTTTATTTCGGCGGACGAATATCCGTTCTTCGTTAGTACATTGTGGAGGTGTTCCATCTCAGCGTCGAGCAACTCAGGTTCACAAATATTTCTAGCTCTGTCCGCTAACGTCTTGATAACACCTCGCTTCTGTTGTGGGTGGTGGTTCGAATCCCGGTGCAAATAACGGTCCGTGTGCGTGGGTTTGCGGTATAATGAGTGGCCCAAATTACCATTTTCGTTTCTAAAAACAAGCACATCGAGGAAATGTAATTTGCCGTCTACCTTCTCCTCAATTGTAAACTGTATTCTCGAGTTTATACTGTTCAGATGTTTGTGGAACCGGCTTAGTTCCTCCCTACCATGTCTCCACAGCACAAACGCGTCATCCACGTATCGGAACCATACATTTGGTTTTTTGCTGGCAGTACCTAAGGCCTGTTCTTCGAATTTCTCCATAAAGAAGTTTGCAATTACGGGACTTAGGGGGCTTCCCATAGCCACGCCATCCGTTTGCTCATAAAACTGTTCATTCCACTTAAAGTATGTGGTCGTGAAAGAACACTTAAACAGTTCTGAAATATCGGCAGGAAAAATTCGATCCAGCTGTTCCAATACATCATTAAGTGGAACCATGGTAAACAGCGACACCACATCGAAGCTGACCAATATGTCCTCCGGCTGGACCACTATGCCATTCAATCTGCTGATGAAATGTGTCGAATTCTTTATATAAGAGCCCGAACGGCCCACGTGTGGTTTCAACAGCGTAGTCAAAAACTTGGCTAACGAGTAGGTAGGCGAACCAACGGCACTTAGTATCGGTCTTAACGGCACATTTTCTTTAAGAATTTTGGGCAATCCATAAAGCCTCGGTGGTAGCGCAACCGAATTGCAGAGACCTTTCTGTACACTTTCTTCATTGGAGGACTTTTTTATTAACCGCGACACAGTTCTGAGAACGCTGTTAGTGGGGTCCTTATTCAGCTTCCTATATGCTTGCGGATCCAGTAGATCAGTAATTCTACTCTGATAGTCGGCCACATCCAAAACCACCGTTGCGATTCCTTTGTCAGCTGGGAGAACCAAAATGCTATCGTCGTCATTCAGGATTTTTAAAGCTCTTCTCTCTCCCACGGTTATATTACTTTTCGGCGGTTTTGCATTGGCTAATATTCTCACTGTTTCTATACGGATTTCTTCAGCTGTTACAGACACTGCGAATTCCTGCTTCTACACTGGCTATAATTTCTTCCGTGGGCACAAAATGCGGACTAACAGCAAAATTTCCTCCCTTGGCAAGCACAGATGTCTCATCGTCAGATAACGATCGTTTGGACAAATTGGTAACGGTCCGGGAAACGTCTAGATGCCGAACAGTCTGATTAGGTAGCAAATTATCAAACTTCTTCTTCTGTCTACTAGACGTTGTCAACATACGCTTCCCCATGGTATCATGCAGTAGTCTATCAATTTTATCCCAGCCACCGCTGCACAGCTTATTACTGATCGTAATATGGAGAGACATTAACTTACAGTTTGTGCTTGCCAAGTGCCGTCGGGTCTGCTGAATGCGCTGTCGTTGTAAGGCCTCGTCAGTCCATTTGAAAATGCGTTGTGCCTTTCCCGAATAGAACAGTCGCTTTATCTTCAGAAACTTCGGTATAACGCCGACTGCTCTGCAACGAGACAGGAATGTGAGGGAACACAAAAGCTGCACTCTCTTCTTCTGGAGTCCTTCCAGGCGTCGCACTTCTCTTTACATCTCCTCCCCGTAGAATTGAGACAAAATTCATCAACCGACCACGGCATAACAGCCCGTATAATAATAATGGATACCTCTCTATCTACTTTATTCCATGATTTATTCAGTTTTCAAATTTATACTGACTTTTTGATCACTCCGTACATCTACATCCGTACTGTGCAAAATGTGACTGCTGATATTTTTAAAAATATTTGGAAACCGATATATCGATATTTGAAATATTATGTGTATAGGACCTCGATATATGGAAAAGATATATCGATATATAGACGGAAGAAATAGCGACCTACCGGCGTATAAAAATATCGGCTGCACTTTGCAAATGTACTGCCGTTTTTAGAGCTGTATATTTAAGTAGTATTTTGTTATTAGATATTCAGTAGATCAACAAGCTAGCAGTCTGGTTATCCCCCTCAGAGCACGAGTTGAAAGGAAAACGATGCACCTTCACTGTAACCACTTTGCTAGCAATGATAACAACACCTAAGTGGCAGAATAAAAGATGGCGGATGGGTACGTCGTTCGGTTTCGCCACACGTCGGATTTGTCCGGAACTTTTCATGTCGACTTCCCCGTTTGTTTCCATTTCTGCCAACGCCTGCGGTTGTAGTGTCAAAACTGCGTGGTGGAGCCAAAAGTTGAAGTTTCTGTCGATAGCGCCGATCGCCGATTACGTCGGCATTTCTCATCACACGTCTCCGTCCACCGCATGCACCAGACTTGTCATTTAGATTTTTATTCATCAGTGTCAGCAACGATTTTGAAGAATGCCGATCCGTAGAAATACCGTAGTACGGTAGTTGTGTTAAAAATTGTTTTCTAATACAAATGGTGTGCTATTTCTTCACATCGGAAATCTCGTTATTACACACACACACACACACACACACACACACACACACCACTCGCGCAGTGCATTTGGTGCTCTTTTCTCGTGCCACGAGTATTTGTTTGACACAGTGAAAGAGACAGATTGGAGGAGATGAAAGTTCATAAAGTAGTAAGACTCCTTCACACAGTGAAAGTAAAATTATGTTCTAGTATAATTTCAGAAGAACAACTTAAACCTCCATATGTCGCACTGTGTACGTCCTCGTGTTGTAGTCTACAATGCCGAAGTAGTAAAGCGCCATCGTGCGGACGCAGTTGGGAGTCTGGACGGAGACTCTTCCCGGACGCTGCGCCGATGACGGTCCGTTCGCCGGAACTGGTTTGGCCTCCATTGCGGTGTATTACGTGCGAAGAGCGGCGAGGCGGCGCCTTATAAGGGAGACCGGGCCGGCCGCGCGTTGACAACTGTGTTCGGCGGCGCCGACGCAAACTCCACCCCCCACCACGCACCGCGCAGACTGCTGCACCGGCTCTGTACTCTGCGGCGGCGGCCCGCCCCGGGAAAAGAAGACATTTCCATCTGGCCGGGCTGGGCTGGGCTGGCCGCGAGCGAGCCAGCCAGAGAGAGAGAGAGAGAGAGAGAGAGAGAGACAGAGAGAGGAGAGAGAGAGAGACTCTGATGGTGGCCGGGAGAGGGGGGAGGGAGAGAGACAGGCGGTGGACAGGCCAGTGCAGGACAGAGAGAGAGAGTGAGAGAGAGAGGGCTGGGCGGCGGGCGCGCGATTGGAGGCCCGCGTCTTGGGTGGTCCCCCACCGCCCGGTCGGGCCGCGGCGCGTCCGTCTCTTCCCGTCTTCATTTAGTCCCAGCAGGCGCGGCCCGCCGAACGCAGCTACACCGCACAGCACCGCACCGCACCGCAGCGCGCGTCACGCGGCGCCGCAGACGCAGACGTCGACGCCGCCCGCGCCCCCGCGTCTCGCGACCGCCCCCGCACCGGCGAGGTCCGCCTCCCGCAGCTCGCTCCCGCCGCCCCTCTCCGCAGAGTTGTGCAGTGGCCGATAACGCCGCCGTCGACGACACCGGGCGCCCCTTCCATTGTTCTGGCCGACCCGCGCGGAGTCACTCATCACCGCCGCATCGACGCCGCAAGGTACCCGGCACGGTCGCCATTGTTCACTTGCTTGTCGCTGGTCTCCACGTCATAGCGGCTCACTCCGGCGCCACGACATCGACACAGCGACTTCACTCGTACAGCCCTCCATCCTCCACTTTATCGCCTGGAAGTGTATTGCGTGCTGAACTGAGCTCCAGGTTTTTCTCCAATTTCTGGGAGGAAAGTCGCTGATAACCGAGCCGTCGACGAGGATAGGTGGCCGCACCTCAGGAGAGGCCGACGCAAACCTCGCCGCATCTCCAGTCTTCCCGGAAACACTCTCAACCACCAACCACATCGCCGTTGGCATCACTTTGACATTTCTGCGCCGCTCCGTACGGACCAGCGGCCCGAACAGTGTTGTGTGCACCACCCAGCGCGAAAATCGGACAATTCTGGGACCGCCCATCCATCTCCGTCACCAGGACTTCAACACCGCAGACTTACCCCAACATCTCCCACACATACGGCAGTGGACTACATGTACTAACTCTGCTCTCCGCCCCTGCGGCAGCGTCTTTCACGTCCCCAAACGTCTAAGGGGAGTTCCTAGTCCAGCCAGACTCACCGCATCAGCCGGCTGGTCCATGCACCGATAAGACCAGACACGAGCTCAAGAGCTGAACGCCGTTGGCCTAGCCGCTTGTGGTGCCAAGTTACAGAACCCGTGTAAGGAACGTTTTCGCCTGTCAGCGAATAACGTGGCAGATGGACTGCTGACAATCTCTTGTTGCTAGCTGCGTCCCCCCACTTACACGCCACACTGGAATCGCAGAAACAAGTGCACGGGAGACTGCAATTGTGCAGTGTGGAACATCAGCTGAACCTCCGTCCCATCGTTTGACAGTACGACCACTGTTTCACCTCTGTACTCGGACAATACCCCTGCTATTCTTGTGATTTTGTTTCCCTGGTGAACTGGTGTTCTCCCAGGAGCGCCTGAGATGCTCATGTGATCGTCAGACTGAACCGGTGAAGACCCGCAAGAGGCAGCGCTACATCGCGACACCTCCGGCAATAACAGGTTGTCTTTCGTTAAGTCTCTGCGACCGCTGTCTGTGCATATTTCTGTCACTGTTGATATTCTTTCTTCCAGCATCAGCTGGCCTTACCAGCCGTAGCATACCACATCTTTAACGAAGAAACCTGCGTCTTCATTCTTCACTTGTGTTGACAGGCCCAGTTGCTCACTAACGATGACTGTAGTCGCTTAACAACGCCCCGTTGTTTAACAGTCTCGCGATCAACGAATAAAAGTTCCCCGAGTCTTTCTAGCTGCTCGCGCTTTCTTCCAGCAGCTATTCTCGCGAGGGTGAAGTACAGAAAAAAAGATTAAGTAGCTGGAGACACATTCGCGTAGCTTGGAGCGAATGAGGCAATTGAGTTGTCATGGTGAAATCTTTCGAGCATTTCTTTCTCGCAGACTCTTGCAACCGGCCGATTTTTCTGGAAGCAACCCTGTAGGCGGTACACCGTCCTCTCGTCGGTGGTGTGGTATATTTGAAACGGACGTAGTATGTACATCTGAAGACCTCAGAGCCACTCTAGAAACAATAGTCCGCGTTCGACAGGCTAAAAGATGATCTAACACATCCTCGCTAGGATCGACACTGGGTCAGATACTGTCGAACCGTTACTGTCTTTTTCCGGGCCTCACCTTGCTTCGTAAACATCAGATTCCGATGGTTGGCAGTGTACTAGAAACGCGATACCGCCTGTTATAATATTGTATCAGTAGCTGCTTCTGAGTAGTAAGGAAAAAATACTGCAAAAGCATTCTGGGATCCTCGGGTAAAACTAGTTTCTGATCTAGCTTGTGCAGTTATCTAAATCTTGTAATCGAAGCACTAGGGGTATGTCTCGCACAGAATTCAGTTTGCTGTCATCGGGTTATTGACCCTTGACGTCCTCGTTTAGAATCGTCGTCATTGGCGCAACAATTTCAACTTTGAAACCTTGCTCGGGCATCTGTCGGGCACAATTACCCGTAATTTGAAAGGCGATTTCCTTCATTTCGTAACCGCCGCGACGCCATTGCACAGGAGAGAGATTATCTTCGGCTGTGCACCTGCAGACGTCTGGCTTCTGAAGTTAAGCGGCCACCACCGTCTGCTGCGACGATTGACGAGGAAATTGTGGTCCACGCTTTCACCCCCAACCGACGAGATCGATTTATTTTTTTATCTTCGTATTGACCAAATTGGGTAACGTCTTCTACAGATGCTGTATTTTCCTTCCTTCTGTCCACTTTGTTCACGATTTCTCATTTCGTCTATCTTGGAAGCCTTCCAAATTCAGTATTTTATTGTACTTCTTTTAAAAAGCTCTCTTTTCGTTATTTCCGACTCTTTGATGTTTTTTCTATCCAGTTGTTTGGTTACTTCTGTAATCCGTGCTATTGCCGATTAATTTTGTCATAAATACACGAATATTTGTTTTGTTAGCCTGTCCTCATTCATCATTATTATTACTATTATTATTATTTAGCAAATCTGTTGTGTTCTGCCGGTAAAGTGTGGTAGCGTGCAAGAAACAACAAAAAATTTTGAGAAGACCATGTCATTTCGAAGAAATACACGTATTAGTAAATCAGTCGATGAGGTTTGTTTTGTAAACAATGCCGTTCCAATGTTCAATCGCCAATAGCTGCTTCTTTCTTTGCCTGAATTTAATACTTCGTCTTTATTGGTCTCTTAATCGCGCTGGAAATTGTATAGTTGTATTAGCAATCTCGCCTTTACAACCTTTATCAGATGATAGTTGAGCTGACGCTGGAGTGCTGAAGTTCATGCTCGTGTGTCTGCTACGCCAGTCTGCGTCCCCTGAAGCGACAAAGGCTTGCCGCGTTGCGCGGTCCCAACTGGACGGTGTCCCTTTCCAGTGGCTGCTGCACTCTACCACCCCCCATCGCCCACCCCCCCCCCCCCCCGCCCCTTCACCCTGGCGGAAGCTCACAAAGGGCAGCTTTTCCCGGCCCTGCCAGGAATATTTACGCCAACCTTCGACACGGCCTTTCAGGGCCCTGGCGGTCGCGCCGGAGCCCTTATATACCCGAAGTGAAGTTCGCCGAAGAAAAAAGGCAGGACCCGACGAGGACGTCTTCTGCAGTGCTGGAGGGATCCCGGTGACGTTCGGACGCTTCCTCCAGGCGCACGTGCTGTCCAGCCGCCGTCGGAACGCCTAGAGTCCTTCCAGTGTGTATTCGCAGCCCGCACAGTGTGTTTGTGACGCGGAGTAATTAGTCGTGTGGCGACATTCTGGCCAGAAGTGATCTCGTGTGTTTACCCCGGCGTGTGAGCACCGTGTGTGGATCTGTGCCGGCCACCTGTGCAGGGGAGCAGCGTCTGTGTGCATGGAAAGCACCGCCGGACGCTGGAACCGCACTGTCCGGTGGAGAACGCCGCTGGAGCTAGGTGAGTACCGGAGGGCCGCCCCCGGCTGAGGGCACAGCCTACACTTTTCCAGATCAAACATATGCCGGACACTGCGACTCGGGTCAACAAATCTTACCAAGAGTGGCCGAAACCAGTGGGTTTTCGTGATCGCAGAATTGCTTTGTTTTATCTGTACGGGATTTCAGGTCGCCCAGCGACTGATCATCAGACGGTACACAGATCTCAGTGATTGTAGCATTTTGGAGGTCGCTGTTTTGCTTGGGCGAGACAGAAAAAAAAATCGTAGCAAGTATTTACAGCGTAATGTCGGCTTGACGGCATTATACCCTGTTATTTGAAACCATATGCAAGATTCTACTGCAGGAATCACTTTGCAAAACGTATTTTGTGTTCTCTTAGTGACATAGCATTACACGAACTTTGGCAAAGGCATCGAATCCAATGTGCTTTACAGGTTGTAAACAAATGAAAGAGTGTGACTCAACGTTCAAAGATTTTGCGTTGGACCCAGAGGCGAACACCCCCCCCCCCCCCCCCACCACCACCACCACCACCAAAAAAACGTTTCTAACATAGCTTTCAGATTTAATTCTCGAAAATTCTTTCTCTATTGTAATTCGTAGCATAATATATTAAGAAAACACTATCTTTACTCTGGAGAATCTGAGACGGTACGGTGATAGAAAATTCCTATGATCTCAGATCCCCACTCTTAACAACCCTACCACAACAAAGGTCAAAATTTAATAATGATTGTGGTGTTGCTCACGCTGCTAAATACTGCATTTTCGGGCAACAACAAAGTTATTATGTGGCAGGTGTCATTAGAGCACAGTTAATAAAGTCATTTCATGTAATAATGAATAAACTAGGCACTCATATTTTCGTGTTTCCCACGCTGGTCTCCTTGTAAAATCGTGGCTCAGTCGTCGAAAATCTAGGTGGTGATGATTCCAAGCTCGGATGCAAAGAGGCCTAGGTTTTATTCTGCGATATTCAAAAGTTTTGCAGATGCGCTTCACAAACCATTCTTGAAGATTACACTTTTGCAGGACAATGGTGATGTGAAAAAGTAATCAGCACTCCGAATTTAAGTTACACTTCCTTTTTATTACTTTTGCTGCAATATCACGTAACACACAAAACATCACTTCACAATACAAAACATACTTGAAAACATCTTCCCCACTGTTAAAGTTCACATTTTTAAGTTGACTACAATATGCGTCTTTCCAACATGACGTCCAAGACTTGACTTTATCAAGGCCCGACTCTCTAACAACTAACTAATAATCGCGTACGCGCCCAAAAATCCGAGTTCCAAGTATAACAAAGATCATAGTGAGAGAAGAAAGAATACACATAAGAATAATATCATTGCAATATAAACATATCGATGTATCAAAGTACCTCTACATTAATGAAATCAAATCTGAATGTTGTCTCAGAAATATGTTAACTACTTTACAGAAAAACAGTAGAATATTGCTGGTATCGAGAGGTTAAGTTGAGGTGTCGTAATGGTTGCGTAATTAAAGTACCATTACACCACCCTGCCCTCCGACTAAAATTCTAGGTTCGACTCTGGTTGGAGCATATAAATAATGTATGCAGTTTACGAAGTCTATAAAATTGGAATTCAATATACAGAAGAAATGTCATTTCGAAAATGTTTTATACACTTTGAAAAAACACATATTAGTTTTGTATTAATGAATGTAATTTAAAGTCATTTAAATTTCATCGCCGGCGGCTGGAGAATACTGCGGCTGTTTTCGTAACTATCACTGAGGAAATAACTGCAACCAGCCACATTTTTTTTCTTCAGTGCATTATTAAGTATCAACGTGCAAGTTTGGCAAATGCAATGGGTCACGAAATAAAATCCTCTCTCGAACGCAAAACATTTTAACAGTAGCTTCAGCTACACCCGTTGGTTTGTTTACGTTCTGTAAAGCAGGTTGTAGCCGCTACTTGCGGCAAAAATCGTTTAGTGCTGTGTAACTGACGCTACGGCAAAACATAAATCGTGTTTCACCAAGTGATTTGTGCACCAGGGTTTATATACACACACCACGGATTCAGTAACGCCGTACATTCGGCCTTGCATTGACAGAAACTGCCACATTCTGTGCTGACCTGTTACCATCCCTTTCTGTCTCGCGAACACCCCCACAATGCTGTAAACAATGACTATAACAGCTGTACAACATCGCTAGGCGACTTGAGAGCGGTAAAGATAAAATAAAAATTTGACTGGTTGGAGTCATTTCTGAAAACTTCACTTACTCGTGTTGCAGAGGTCTCACTTGGGATCGCTAACATTCATTTAAGATAATTTGCGGAAATTGTTTGTCTGTCACGAACCACTTCGACTGCACGCTGCTATCTTCAGGTGTCAATATGACACTGGTGAATTATATTCCATGGCTGGTATTTTTTTTTATTTAGTTGTGGTGTTATTTGTGATGCACTCAGCCAGCTTGTGATACAATGACGTGCTACAAGTTGCCGTCAGTAACACTTACTTAAGTAAATAAAATATACACTCAATCTCAAACACACATACCTACGTATGACTCACGTACCAAGCATATGATAGAATATTCGAGCAGGTTGTAAAGGTGTAAATTAAATCCCAATTTGTATGGTCGCACATCACTGTAGTGTCTTCGTTCTAGTGGAAAGTTGTTCTCCACGAAGCAGTAAGCGCTTTAGTAAGTACAGGGTGATTCACGAAGATATGCAAATATTTTAATTCTACGAGTAAAAAAAAAAAAGAAAAAAGTTCGTATAAACATAGGTCCGCAAATGTTTAGTTACGGAGTTACGGCTAATAAAAGATTTTGCCAGAAATTTAGCAACTACGCTAATATGAAGCGATCGAAAAACTGTACGAGTTTAAGGAAAGCAGGATTTCCATTTATGTTGTTGTTATTGGTCTGGTGAATCCAATAAAACATGTCCCAGACGTGTATCTGCAGTCGTTATCCAGTTCGTTATACAAGTAAATGGATGCAATATCCGAAGTTAAGAACAACTCTGTGAAACTCAAACGAGCAACAAAATTTGTTCACACCCGTGCAGCTAAATGCTTTGTACTGGGTGGAGACATTTTTGAGCATTTATTGTGAATGTTTTGTGAAACTGTATGTACACTGCACAACTTTCTTAACACTGGGCTTTGTTTTTTTCCTGTTTAACATGAATTCACGTGTGGTACCGTATTAATAAAAGCAGATTATCTGACACGTTCATACAGTTTCGTTAACTCTGTTACTATCATTTCTCCAAAATTAAATTCTCTACAACTTCTGTTCAAAAATTTGTGCAATTATTTGGAATTAAAAAAAAAACAATTGGGCAAAGCAGTTAATAAATTAAAAAAATTATGGAATTACTTCTTTGCTCCTTTGGATGTTCTGGGAAACTACTGCAGATACACGTCTGGGACATGTTTTATTAGATTCACCAGATCAATAACAACAAAATAAATGGAAATCCTGCTTTACTTTCAACTCTTACAGTTTTGCGATCGCCTCATATTAGCATAGTTGATAAATTTCAGTCAAAATCTTTTATTAGCCGTAACTCCGTAACTAAACATTTGCGGACCTATGTTTATATGAACTTTTTTCTTAACAGTTGTCGAGCTACAGTCGATTCTAGTGTTATAATAAATCCCTTTAAGGAGAAATAAAAAAAAGAGGCTCTTCATGGTATTTTTCAAACAATAATTAACTGGTTCTCTTGAAACTGGACTCTTTTTCAATTTTAGGAAAACAGGCGATATTCAGCGAAGTAGAACGAGACGAGTCGTACCAGCAGTCACTGTAGCAGAAGAACAGGAGGAGTCAGTAGACAGCGTGTATTGGTCCAGATTATCGGCTGTTCGCATTGACGAAAACTTCTGATGGAACAGGCATATTACTGAACTGTTCTAACAATTAAGTTCAGATACTTTTGCTCTTCCAGTATTTTTCGTGGCCTTGGAAACGAACAAATCGAGCTGCTGACATGTTTTGTACATTTGCTCTCAGTAATATCTGATGGAGTAATTTTCTCTGATAAACTCATAACTGAGAAAGAATGTAGCGACTGCAGAAAAGCGATCAGTAAGAACAACATGTGTTCACATGCATTCGTGTTGTGTTTACCTCTTCCAGCAGTTAGGCATTTTTAAGAAGAAAAATAGTCATGTCTATACCTGCAAGCCTAGAAGAAAAAAAAAAGATCTGTATTACTTATTATTAAAGCTGTCAGTGGCTCAGAAAGGAGTCCAATACGCGTCAACAAAAATTGTGGATCGTTTGCCCAAGATCCCAAAATAGCTGACCGGTTGCAAAGCAAGTTGTGAATCAATGTAAAATAGTTTCCTCTAGTCATTATCCCATAGACGAATTTTTATTTAAAACTTTTAGCCTGAAAGAGAACTAAAACGTAGTTTTAAGTACAGTCGAATGAGTGGGTCTGGTAAATAGCATGTTCATTATTTTCATTATTGTTATATGTAGGGCAATGCGCCGTCTTGGAACTTGTAAACAACCAGGATGTCCACTGAAGCTAATCGTGTAGACGGTGCTGTAAACTGACTCGTTTCGCAACTGTGCGGTAGAAAATTGTTCGAATGAGCACGGCACAGGTAACTAACAACCAGCGTTACTGCCTGTTCCACTGATACGACGGTATTTTTACATAGACGGTGGTAATTGTGTTAACAAACGGAGTAAATCATATTGACATTGTAACCTCGGACAATATCCCCGAAAAATTTTCCAAAACTTTCCATTTTCACCGCGTGTAATCATGCACCAGAATTCGTCTCTGTTAGTCGTGATACGCATTTAGTGAACATTTCTGATTTCTCCTGTGCAGCGCATAGAATTGCAACGCTGTTAAATATCCATTCCGAGATTTTCAGCCGAAAATCGGTCTGAATACCCGAAATTTATCGTCACAGATAAATATACCGGGTGATCAAAAAGTCAGTAGAAATTTGAAAACTGAATAAATCACGGAATAATGTAGATAGAGAGGTACAAATTGACACACATGCTTGGAATGACAAGGGGTTTTATTAGAACCAAAATAATACAAACGTTCAAAAAATGTCCAACAGATGGCGCTGCATCTGATCAGAATAGCAATAATTAGCATAACAAAGTAAGACAAAGCAAAGATGATGTTCTTTACAGGAAATGCTCAATATGTCCACCATCATTCCTCAACAACAGCTGTAGTCGAGGAATAATGTGAACAGCACTGTAAAGCATGTCCGGAGTTATGGTGAGGCAATGGCGTCGGATGTCGTCTTTCAGCATCCCTAGAGAGGTCGGTCGATCACGATACACTTGCGACTGCAGGTAACCCCAAAGCCAATAATCGCACAGACTGAGGTCTGGGGACCTGGGAGGCCAAACATGACGAAAGTGGCGGCTGAGCACACGATCATCACCAAACGACGCGCGCAAGAGATCTTCCACGCGTCTAGCAATATGAGGTGTTTTTGGTTCTAATAAAACCCCATGTCATTCCAAGCATGTGTGTCAATTTTTACCTCTCTATCTACATTATTCCGTGGTTTATTTCGTTTTCAAATTTATACTGACTTTTTGATCACCCGGTAAATTTCATTTATTGGTTTGTTGCTTTAACGCGGTTACGGACAGAGCCTTCAGTAAAAAGTTATCAGTTTTAATAGCTAGTCTGTACCAACAAAATACTTTGTTTGATTTTTGTATTACATAAAAAAATTGCCCTACGACGTGTCAGGCAGAACTCTCTAATTCATAATTCAAACAACGCGCAGAGTACTGTTTTATGAGAAGCGACCAACAGTCGTTGTGCCCGTCTCAACGTTGTTGGACTCTCCTGCTTAATGTAAATAACAAGTTATTACTGTAAAAACAACTGTCAGTGTCGGATTATTGCCCAAAAATATTTATTAGTCCAGAAAGCAGTTTCCAGTTCCCTATAGCATCCTTCTCATTCACAGAACATTTCTTCTTGAAACTATCGCTTGTCTGGAATTACAGTAGCAGGTACAATCAGACGGAACATATTAAGTTTTACACGACACATTTTGGTTGTGAAGTAATACTCGAGAAACAAGAAGTGTGCGCCAAATGTTTTGACGATTCTATTGAAGAAGCATCCTGACATCACACACCAACTTCTCTATTTATTAGCTTCTTCTGGTCAAAGGCAACATTAGTAACCAAACTAACACAAACAGAAAAACAGTCCGCTTACGAGACATCTTGTGCGGCACGCAGATTCTTGTGGTTGAAACGCGAGCTGCCAAATTATATTGATAAGAATCAAGAGACCAAAGCAGAAAACGTGTGTCGTTTTCTGAACCGAGTAGAATGTTGGATTCTTTCAGCGCAAGCGTCGCAGTCTCCTTCCCTAGATTTAAGTTTTATTAGACCCCCAGCTTCATGGGAGATCGTTCCAGCTCTGAAACTGTGTTCGTGGTCATTCACGTGACTGCGCTTCCAGCTTTTCCTGTGACCTCCATTCGGCCACAATCTCTGTCGCACATCACACCTTCCGGAGGAGGTAGATACTGTATAACTTCGCTATTCAGCCACGACTGTACTTCACACACAAGGAAGCTGGTGTTGCCATTTTCTGCATCAAGAGTATATATATTGGTTTTATGAATCCGAACGCATTTTTCTTGATGCATCGTAATACACTTGACTCCCGACACTTATAAGTTCGAGATAACGAACGAAAAGTTTGAATGACTGAGAAGCTCGAGTAAGCAAACGTTTGGCTGATAAGGGTCAAGCTGTATAACCAAGAGACCAACTTATTATTGCCCTTCGATTTCTACACGCAATATTTATTGCATTAATTGACTCTTCCGTCGATTCCTGGTAATTATTTTATACACTATGCATCAAAAAAATCACACGACACTGGTGTAATCTTCTACAATATTTATTATTTTAGAAAGCGATTTTTAACTGTTAGGCCCTCTTTAGGTATAAACACGAAGGTGGGTGCGTGCGAAATTTTTCTGGGACCCGACACTTTAAAATAGTCCAACTACCATGGAATTATAATATGGGGAGACCACGCGCAGTGCGTTGCTTTGAAGCCGGCACCGCCATGTTAGATGCCCCAAAACATTAGCATACTAAGGTTTACGATTGCTTCTTGTTCTTGATTACTGTCGTAGGCACGGGAAAACTTGTTTCGAATAGAAAATGTTACAGTCCTTTCGTGAAAAACAAAATGTTATTCTGTCGATTTTCTAGTGTTAGATGTATATCTGATTCAGAAATACGACGTTTTAGGTATCGTTAATGGTGCTTTCTTTGTGTTATACGTTTCGTACGACGAAGAAGAAAAGAATGAGCGTGGAAAGGTTGCTCTTATAATTCCTTAATACGGACTGACGAAACTGATCTTCGGTCTATGTTCTCTTCCCGAAAATGCTGAGAACGGATCATATTGCGGTGTGCCTGGTCGGTTTCCAATCTTTCCTTCTCACAGCATTCACACAGAGAGCTTTTCGAACTGGAAAGGTAGGAAATCTAAAGACGAATAAGACCACTGCGGCAAAAGTAAACAGCACAACCAAAATTCGTGTGTGTGATAAGTAAGCGTCGTTTGAACAAGTTGACTTGCGGAGGAAATGTGATTCCTTTACATCTTAGTCTACAATCAGAACGATTGTAGCAAGTTGGCTTTTCTTTTTACCAAAACAAATCTATCAGAAGGTACTGTTTGGAGCAACTAATGTGACGAACGTCGGCTCCAAGTTTGTGACGTCATGACAACTTCTCTTATTACACCTCCACTGCACCAACAGAGTAGCTGAGAAATGAATACGTGTGACTGTGAAATCTCTGACGCGACGAAAATTTCACTGGCCCACATGTCTTAGAGAGAGGCGTACTCTGTAGTTGCGTTACTGTAAAATCTTTGACCCCACAATAATTTCATAGTTACTTCACATTCATTTGGTACCAAACAATGGGGTAGCAGCCGAAAACCAGTTTGTAAAATAATAAACACTGTCGAACATTAAACCAGGCTCGTGTGTTTCTTCATTCAGAACACTGTTTACTGTTTATGTTTACGCTAACATTAAAAATCGACTCCAATTTTATGACGTCTATACTGTCAGTCTACTTCCCTTCTGGTGAAACACAGTGGTCGTTGAATCCATTTCTCACTCCCTTGGCTGACGGATTATATATGGTATCTCTCTCTCTCTCTCTCTCTCTCTCTCTCTCTCTCCCCCTTTGTGCCATTCTGCATTTCAGCACTGACATTTTCGTGTAGGTACAGGATAGATAAGACTTCCGTAAGTTTGCGTAAAACTTCGGGCAATTGCCAAGTTCGGCAGATAATTGCAGCGAGATGCAAGAAACTGTTTCCAGTAACGTGCGGAAGGTACTTCTGAAAGCCTGACGAAGTCGATTTTATATTCCAGGTCAAAGAACTTGCAGAAGTGGCTTCTTCAAGCGATTTGGGGAACTTGGCTTGCTAGTTAACACAAGCACAAGCGCCCAGGACACAAGCGAACGACTCGGCCTTTTCGTTAAACTCATGATCTGCGACAGGCGTGTTTTGTCCTCTGCACCTGCTGTGTAAGCATTCTTCTACAAGGGAAACCAACCTCGCATGGCCCACTTCCTTTCTCCTGACAATATTTTTTCAACGTTTTCCTATCTCTGTTTCGAGATTGACCATAGCGTAGATGACGGAATTCCAAAATCTTTTCTTACATCATTCTTTTTCCCACACCCCAGGTGGTCGAAACTCCCCTTTTCTGCAAAATTCGAACACTTGTGTCGAAGTCATTTATAGAACTGATTTATGCACTCTCATTTGTTCACATTCACCCACACTCCTGTCTTTAATTTTGTTTATCTCAGTAAACAACACAAATACAAGACAGATTTCGCTTCACACTTTTCGAGTATTCCAGGTCGACTAAATACAGGATACGTCTACAAGGACAAGGTTGCCACGGAATTTTAAACGTGGCCTCTGTACGTCTCCAATCCCAGTAGGGTGATAGAACTCCCAAATTTGTTTACAAATGGTCGTGTGCATACAAAATTTGGTCGAAATTTCTCCAGGCGTTCGTGAGTTACGCTTTTATATCGCCACTTTTTACGCCTAACCCCCACTCACAGTCATAGGGTGCTAAGGACGTGTTACTGTGACAGCAATTTTTTACAGACTGCAAGTAATATAGGTTCTGTGCTTTGCAGAAATTCTTTTAGGCCTTACACAGATATGTTGCGTCTTGACACGTTCGCCTCTCCCGACCCAGGGGCGAAACGTTGTCGGGATTGTCACCAGTGAGCCTAGCGACCACTATTCTGATAATTTTTACTCCCCACGGCTATTCTCAGCCACTCGGCTTCGTGAGAGTGACAGGGGTACCTCAAACCATTTTTATACAGGCAATTATACGAATAACAGCCATGCGTATACAAAATTTCGTTGAAATTTCTCCAGACGTCGCCTTGAGCTGTGCTTCTTTATCACCCAGTCCCCCACCCCCAACACTAACACATGGTGCGTAACCCACGCCATTCCTTTCGAGACAGTACGTGACTTGAATGAAATTTTCACTCTACAGCGGAGTGTGCGCTGATATGAAACTTCCTGGCAGATTAAAACTGCGCGCCGGACCGAGACTCGATCTCGGGACCATTGCCTTTCGCGGGCAAGTACTCTACCGACTGAGCTACCCAAGCACACGACTCCCCCCCCCCCCCCACCCCCCACCCACCCTCACAGCTTTAATTCCACCAGTACCTCGTCTCCTATCTTCCAAACTTCACAGAAGCTCTCATGGTTCGCAGGAGAGCTTCTGTGAAGTTCGGAAGGTAGGAGACGAGGTACTGGCAGAAGTAAAGCTGTGAGGGGGGGGGGGGGGGTGAGTCATGCTTGGGTAGCTCAGTCGGTAGAGTACTTGCCCGCGAAAGGCAATGGTCCCGAGATCGAGTCTCGGTCCGGCGCGCAGTTTCAATCTGCCAGGAATTTTCAGTACGTGACCTGATTACCAGGTTTGGTTGAAATCGATCCAGCGGTTTAACGTGGAGGTGTGGAACCTACGCACATGTATACAGTGACATTTATAAATCTGTACTTACATTATGTAATGCGGCGACAGCGTCCCCTGTTAAAGTACGCACGAGACGTAGCCGTTACATACTGCTTGTTCTCTCTTCTGCTAATGGTGGGCATTCTATCGCATTCCATCGTGACAACACCGTTTACCATCGGGACAATAGTTGTTTTGGTCGCAAATGTAACTACTGCGCGAGCCAGAGTAAATTGCTATTGTTCTTGGAGCCAGCAGAGGCAGTTTGATTTTACGATCGCTACGGTGGCCTGCGAGAGGTGTTTACAAACAGGTGGTGGTGATACATATTGCGGCAAAACAGTGTAACTCGACAACTGCAAAATGACCTCAACTGTGGCTCAATTACCATAGCATCGTGTACACAGTCCGTGGAACAGTTTCACTGCAGGTTTCCGAAGTAGGCAGCCGATGTGGCCCATGATTGATATGTGTGGCAAAAACTAAACAGTGCGAAAGCAATACACTCTCAACAGATAGGAAGCACACATAACCAGAAACACGACAGATGTCTGACAATAGCGCAGTTACCCTCTGCTACTCTACTCGCTTGTCAGGTAAATCTCTCCGACTCGTGTAATTTACCATGACATAAAAAATTTTTAGTTTACCGATGACGTACCTTTCGGTCCAGACAAGCATAATTTGCGATAAGCTGAGATTCCAGGTGGGTGGGGATTTTTTTCTTCGACATAGCCAACGAAAATACTTGAAACTCTCGCTTAACGCTGTTTCTTCCGCCACGGATGGAGCGTCTGTTGTTTCGGCACCTAGAAGAATGTCTGCAAGTGATTTTAAGCACGCTGTCACAACAAAGCAGTCTCGTCCAAGACAATGCAGTGAAGCTGCTGGAAACTTATTTGCAGGACACTGTATACGGCAAAACATGGTCGAGGTGGAACACATGTTACAATACTAGTAAAATGTAGCCTGAGGCAGGCTGCCTATAAGAAACACTTTTTTAGTGTTCGTATCGTGTAGCTTCCTTAAATTAGTAGGAACTTGTTTTTGTGACATAGGCCCTCAGCCCTATCCGTATCTATTACTGTATTTTATGTAGCTAAATGATCCTTATCAAGCAAATATTCAAATTTTCTATTATATTTAGCTTTCTATTAAACAACCCATTCACGAGTTTTAGTCTTTGCAAGGTGTCAGATAGGTCACCAAAGTTGGAAATGAGATTATGCGTGACTGATAAACTTGGTGGTGCATACAATTAGTTTCGACTGCAGAAAATGCATGAACCAGGATTGAATGAAAGAGATGTGAGGGGAAAATATTAG
Organism: Schistocerca piceifrons; assembly: GCF_021461385.2. Taxonomy (NCBI): domain Eukaryota; kingdom Metazoa; phylum Arthropoda; class Insecta; order Orthoptera; family Acrididae; genus Schistocerca; species Schistocerca piceifrons. The sequence continues at coordinate 4,982,942 of NC_060147.1, forward strand.
GCAATAGAACAGCAGCAAAAACATTAATTTCTACATTACCACCGATATATGTGATCTTATAATAATGATTTATATTTCTCATGAAAGTTGATATCGTCAAATTGGAGTATACGATTTATTTTGAAAAATACTTATTTACATTCACAATAAATTGTCTTGTACCATTTGATGGACTTGACAGTTTACCGATTTCGACTCTCCTTCTGAGTCACAGAAATAAAAACGTACCTGTTATCGACGTGTCGACACGTTACTTCCGTAAAAAATTCTAGGATTATTTTTATTTTTCAGGTTATCTTGGAGTTTTTAATATTTTATATCGTTTTATAAGTAATAATTTTGTCTTTTCTGGATTTTTTATTCTGATGACTGAAACTGAAAAAGTACACCAAATACGATCAGAACTAAGAAAAGAATTTATATGCATGTCTGTGAATCCTATCAGACAAATTGTAAAACGCCGTGGAAAATTCAAATATCTGCAAAATTTGGTCTGGACATTAATAGTATAAGTAAGAAAGAAATTGGAGACAAGAAAATACAGCAAGGAAATTAAGATGCGGGGGAGTTTCCGGCGTATAACGGAGCCAAGGTTGCAAGTAAGGAAATTACTGTAGATGGCAGGTAGAAAACAGTATGAGCAAATAAAGAACTCGAGAAACCACTAAAACTGGTTCAATGATGTAAGTGTACACCTTACTAGCACTGTAATGGAAACTAAGATACAAGAAAGCATTACATGAGGTGAGTGTTCATTTGAGAGATTTCCTACGTAATTTGGGCCACAGATAACGGACAAAATTAAGTCCTTATCCTTCTTCCTGATTGTTGATGAAATGTTTCGAAGTTAGTACTTCCGATGACTTTTTTTCCGTTATAGAAGTTTCGGCTCTCTATTTTTAACGAAACATTGGCTCTTACGTTCGCTGCATCTTTAATTAGTAATTAATTTATGTAAGAATGTCACCCTCAGGGCATATCGTAGCTCTCTCGCGTACTGTTGCTCGCGCTTGCTCATTTTCTATATTACGGCTGTTTCGACGGGAACAGCTTACCACTTTGCTTGAAACAATGTACAACAAATATGCTTAAAAAATAACAAAAAAATGTAGCTGTATTCCAGATGAAATTATGAACTACGCGACGTATAATCTCAACTAAGTTGTGTGGTTTTTTTTCCGATCCGTTTCATATATTATGTGTTGCAGATTTGTTAAAACAAGTGTACCATAGCAGAATTTAAGTAAGTGATTATATGTACCGACGTCATACATCAAGCAATGCTAATTTCAAAGACAGCTGTTAAATATATCGCGTAATCGCGTTTAGCAACAGATTACGCTTTTTTTTTGTCGGTGAAGAGATTATTAGTAAGAGTTTACGCTACATAAAATACAGTAGCACAGCACACACACACACACACACACACACACACACACACACACACACAATTTATTTTCAATTATTACCTTTTAAAAGAGCGTTTGAACTTGAGAAGTCAGGATTTCCTCTTCGTTCTTCCCAAATTTTCTTCATACGCTCGCTGTCATCTCTCTTACGCTCTTCCGACAATTTTTATCTTCTGTTCTTTTCTCGTGTTTTTAAGTGTGTGTTTCTTTATGTTGTCCCTGTTCTGTTCTCGACTGTTGATGTCGTCTTGTGTGATTCCCAGTTCCTTAATGTCTCCTTCCGTTTCGGTGATCCACTTTGCCTTCCTCTTGCTATGTCACGCACTTATCTTATGAGCCTGTTGTTGTTCATCGTTCTGTTTCTAAAGGCTCCCGTTATTATTTGTGCCTCTTTGAAGATCTCTCTTGTTGGCCTCTTTATCCAAATTCCTTCACGAAACACTGGTCCATATATTTTCCTCAGAATTTTTCTTTCTTGTTTTTCGATCTCTGATTCTGCTACAACCGTGAATCACTGTAGTTTCTGCAGCGTAGACTGCTTCTGGTAGAACTACTGTGTTGTAATGGCTTAGTTTTGCATTGGCAGAAATAGATTTTTTATTCTATGTTTCCAAGTGAGCTTTTGTGCTTTCTGTACTTTGGAGATTCTTTCTTGATAGGCTATGCAGTTCAGTCCTGATGGTTGGAGTACCTCTCCTCTCGTGCCACTTTTCCGTACCGAGTTGCAATGACGAAGTTATCTCCAGGCTTTCTTTCCATGTACTGAATCTTCTCGTAGGAGATTAGTAGGCCAGTTTTCTGTGAGATCGTGTTTATGTATATATATCATCAGCCAGTTCCATCACTTAATGGTGTGGCGTCTTTGAGTCGGCGTGTAACAAAGAATCCCAGTGAGATCTTACATTTCTTCGGATCCTGAGCTTCCCGTTGCCACTGTGTTCTTTATATCTCGGACCCATCCGTCTGGTGGTCTTCCTCTAGGTCTTTGTTGGTAAACTGGGCTCCAGTCCAGGACTTGTAAAACACCATCTACCATCTTTTGTTCGAGCAACATGACCAGCCCACTGCGATTTCAGTGTATTCACTCTTTCCATTATGTCGGTGATGTTCGTTGTTCGTCGTATTGTAACTGCTCTCTTACTGTCTTTTTTCGTGTAACCCGACATTGATCTTTCCATTCGTCTTTGGGCTAGTGTTAGCTTTTTAACAATGAACTCATTTAATGTCCACGTTTCGCAGCCATAAGTAATTACTGACAGTATACATTGATCAAAAATAGATTTCTTCAGCTCAAGTGACATCTTAGATTTCAAAATTGAAGAGTGCCTCCCATAAGCTTAATATATATATATATATATATATATGTGTGTGTGTGTGTGGCCATATTGTCCGTAATTGCTTTACAATTCTTGAGAGTATTTTTGTTCCGTAGTTGCAACTACAAAAATGCTTGAGTGTTTTTGACCAGGCGCGTTTCGCTTTCTGTAATTTGGAGGTTCTTTCCTGACTGGCTATGGAGTTCAGTCCTGATGGTAAAGCATCATCAGTGGTGGTGATTTTCGCTTGATTTCTCGCTTACGTTGGGAATTACCGTCTGCTACCAAATCGTTGTTTTCCTGCATTAGACACTGATAATTTTTAGTTGTTCTGGAGCACTATGCATTTTTTATGTCCTTCAGAGCACACTTCTTACGCGTAAAAGTGCTTTACCTCAATGAAAAGGAAGACGGCTGGTGAAAACAATCACGCATTTTTGTGGTTGCAACGAGAGAACAAATTTGTCCGTTGAGCCAACAGTGCCGGCCTAAACACTGACTCAGAATCTTCGTTGCTGAGTTGCTCCAAACAGCTGCGTGACTCACGCCTGCCCCTACGTGCTGGTTGTGAAAATTTACCATCTGATCTCGTCGAAACTTGTTGGAGAAAATGAGTCGTAACACGGGCACAAAACGTTTCCACACCCACGTTCACATAACATAATTTCTTCCTCTACGTATGAGGAATGTGTCCTGCAATTTGTGCCGTACAAATTTTTTAAGCTATATATATATATACTAGGGAATAACGTTGTATGACTCGTGGCACGTGCTGGAACCCGTATCTGGTCTCGAGGACAGTCCAAAAATTTTCATTTACGCGCAGTAAAAACAAATGCATATTTCGTGAATCCTTTCCAGTACAATGCGGCGCCAGTACTTAGTACGGAAATGAATGAAATTAAATACGTTTAACTGTACGACGCGCCACTTTTCTTCAGGTTGAAACTAATGGCAGAAGTTTAAGCTCTAATGTCTGTAGAATTTTGCTCGTCATTTAATTGGGAAAACTTACGACATTTTCGAAAGGTGTGTTACGCTGAAACAATAAACAATGCGAAAATCAGACTAACGCGTATTGACACGAAAATTATGAAGAAGCAAACAACCCTAATTTAGTCGACTTAATGATTTACTTATCCGTTACTAGTGTCAACATTAAGCTAATCTTTTGCAGATAACCTATTTTCTTCTATTATTTAAGCGTTTCGTAAGCGGAGATAGCACTGTGTTTTTTTTCTCTTAATATACAAGCAATACAGAAGAAAGATGAAAGCGGCACAAGAAACCAGTGACTCCTCGTGAATATAAGTATAGTCGAAACCTAGGAAGGGATCTATCATTTATTCGAAAAAAGTGCGCCTAGTTGCACTGATGTTTTGGTTTATACATTGCTAGATAGTCATAAATCCTTAAGTAGAACGTTGCAGCGGCGCAGGAGTAGCAGGCTAAGGCCGCAGTGAAGATGAGGTGAAAAGCGCCTCGTGCAATTAAACGATCAGGGACTTCTCGAAATGGTTCAAATGGCTCTGAGCACTATGGGACTCAACTGCTAAGGTCATTAGTCCCCTAGAACTTAGAACTAGTTAAACCTAACTAACCTAAGGACATAACAAACATCCATGCCCGAGGCAGGATTCGAACCTGCGACCGTAGCGGTCTTGCGGTTCCAGACTGCAGCGCCTTTAACCGCACGGCCACTTCGGCCGGCCAGGGACTTCTCGTAATAGCGCTGATGTTTCGCCGTAACTCCCTCCCCCCCCCCCTCCCCCCCCCCCCGTTATAAATTAGTAAGTAAACACAATTTTAACGAGATGACTCAACTGATGAAAATCTTGGGGGTGTCTTGATATTGAGCTCTACCATAGTAATCTCGTAGCCGGCGTAATCTGACTTAAGAACGGCGGACCAGCACTGCAGTTTAACGTACAATGTCCTTTTTTGCGCTTCTTCCGTTCCAACTCCGATTTCTCTTACTTTATTACGATGTTCATTATAACATACGCAGGCGGGAATCAACAAAGCATTTTGTCACCAAGAGGAAAAAACTGTTTATAGAAACGTCATGAAAAGATCTAGCCAAAGAAAAACCGCTTTGTTTCGACTGGCACTCCAACTAGCGTATCATATCTGTCGCACTCTCCCTCTACTATTTCTCGATAATACCAAACTTGTTGTCCTTCAGTGAACCTTTGTGATGTCCTCCGTCAATCCTATCTGGTAAAGATCCCACAACAACGGACAAAGCGTAGCGTAGGCAGTCTCTTTAGTAGATCTGCTGCCTCTGCCAACAAATCGCAGACTTCGGTCGGCCTTCCCCTCAACATTTTCGTGTGATCATTCCAGTTGAATCTCTTGGTATTCAGTTTAATTTGCTTCCTTTACATTTATGTCATTTATTGGCTAATCAAAATGTTTTTTTTAGCACACATGTTACTCTTCAGGGTCAATTGCAGCTTTTCGTACCACGCTTATTTTCTGCATAAATCATTTTACAACTGGTTTGTCGCTCCAATGACTACTAGGCAGTAAACAACAGCTTCATGTGCAAACATTCTGAGAGGGCTGCTCAGATCGGCTCGTAAATCGTTCATACACAGGGTGAGTCGCTAAGTATTGCCACTTACAATAACTTTGTTCCTTGTTCTTTCAATAACAGACCTAATGTTTCTTGCAGGAATGTAGTGTACTTCGTACCTTTAAGATTTCCTTCGATGAAATAGGGACCTATAATTCTGTCCTCCAGAATCCCATACCATACATTCACCGATCACCGTTTTCGGTGCGCAATTTGCCGCAGCTAACATGGATTTTCAGTTGTCCAATAATGCATGTAATACAAATTAACATTTCCATGGTTCGTGAATGCAGCCTCGTCAGAAAATAAAATCCCTCTGAATCTGATGTTGAGCCCATCGGCAGAATTCAGTGCGACGCATGCAATCCGTACCAGTTAATTCTTTGATACGGTAAGGATGATATTTATGGCGATGCGTATTCTGGCTCTTGCCATATTCCCTTGTGATTTGACACGAACTAACACAAGGATCTCGAACCACAGTGGCAAGACTACCAATTTCCGTTTCCTCGTTAGTAAGTTTCCTTTGCCGGGTATGTTTCCGATCCGTTAAAGATCCAGTTGTTCTCAATCTATCATACACATATTTAAATGTACGACGTGTAGCGTGAGTACGTTGAGGCTGTCTTTGAGCGTATAAGTCTCCAGCTGTCACTGAATTTCGTTGGCATTCTCCGTAAATGAGAACCATATCGACTGTTCTTCGAAGGAGTACACATTCGCTTGTTCGACGATACTAGCCTTACCGTTAATATTAGTGTCGTACTGCGAAAACGTGGAATGCTGTTTACATGTGGACGGCACATTAGATGGATACTACTGGACGATATACGAGAGGGAATTGTCAGAGCATGTCCTTCGATAAGTGCCGAAGTGATAAGAAATACCACTCAATCCATGATAAGATTTCAGCACTGCACTTATTCCAATGGTCATCACTTCGAACACCTCTAAATGAACTTTCATGCCACCTTTGTGACCTCCGTTGACCTTCAGAGACCTTACTATTACACATTATTGGATTCGTCTCGATAGCTGTTATCAGGGAATAAGTACCAAATTATAGCATTCATCTCTCTGAAGCGATCCCACCTAGCAACAAAAAACCAACGTCGTGTTATGGCCCCAGTTGTCGCATGCAACATTTGCCCCACAAACTTTTCAGCTACTATCATACTTTAGGAGTTATCCTTGTGGCAACAGTTTGTGACTCACCCTGTAGACTAGGAACAGCTGACGGCCCATAAGACTGCCTTGGGGGACCCGTCCAATTTCACTTCAGTTTCTCTACCGGGCTTCTCGTCAGTTATTCGAACTGTGACCTTACTAACAGGTAATCACGACTCCAGTCGCACAACTGGGGTGATACTCCATAGGCGAGCAGTTCGATTAGAAGCCGCTTGTAAGGTATGGTGTGAAAGAAGCCTCAGAGAAGTGTACTAATGTGGAACTGACGTGAGATTCACTGCCGATAGCACGCATTACTTCGTGTGAGTAAAGAGCCATGTCGTTCCACAAGAACGGTATCGTCTGAATACCGGTAATATTACGTATGTATATGTCGTTTTTTTGGTCTTCATTACCAATAATGGTTTAATGGAGAAGCTAGTGTATTCACGCACTTACAGCAGCACCAAAATAACACCAACGGTGTAAGATACGGATGTAATTCATGAAGGCATGTTCCGTCTATGCAACTAAATAAAAGAAGTGAAACGCGGATATGGAAATACAAACTGCCTTTCATTTAGTTCCATGAATTCTGAAGCAACTAAGGGACGACGGAAAACGAAAACATTACGATGAGGATGTAATTGTGCTCACGCGGTGTGACCAGCAACCAACTGGAACTAAAGCTGAAACACGCTCACCGACAAGTGGGACAGCGTCACTTAGCAGTGTGTTAAGTCTGCTAGGATCGGAAGAGAAGCCAGATTAGGCGCCAGTGGAGTCTACAAGGCGGATGACAGTCGTCGAACAAGCGTCTGGCAGGGGGGGGGGGGGGGGGTCCGGCGATACGGAATATGTGTCGGTGGCTCGCAGACTTCGTAACTCGTAGTAACCAGTACGTCGTCATGGAAGGCGAGTGTTCGTGTCTTTTTATCGATTGTTCTTTTGCTTCAGGAAATAGCAGCAAGTCACGAACGTCGCATTTTTTTCCCCCGAGAATAATGAGTTAACTTAATTTCAAATTATCTTTTTTTTTTCAATGATATCTTTGCCTTGTTTCTCGGGAATGGTATTTTTTTCCACATCAGAGACCAAAACAGGAAGCTTTCTTCAGTTTCCTCGACGAATGAGCAAACGATTTCTCTCCTTGATTTTAACATTATTCCTTCTGATAGTGTTGTATTGCTGATAACCAATGTAAAACGTACAACATGTAAAATTCGGATGTTTTGCGTGGCATTTTTCTGTCTTGCGCATTTTCAACATCTCCTTCCTTGAGTTTATTCTCCTCAAGTCCTTGATTTACTCTTCCAAGTAGAAACTTTACCATATTTTAAACTTTTTTTCCTAAAAAAAGTTGGCTACTTACGTCCACGTTAGCGCAAAAAATGTAAATATATTTGAAGATTCCACCTACAACATATCACAGTGAAAAAAAAAATATTAAACAAGAAAAATCTGTGGTTTACGTACGGCGGAAACCTCCAATATAGGCCGCATCTCGTGGTCGTGCGGTAGCGTTCTCGCTTCCCACGCCCGGGTTCCCGGGTTCGATTCCCGGCGGGGTCAGGGATTTTCTCTGCCTCGTGATGGCTGGGTGTTGTGTGCTGTCCTTAGTTAGGTTTAAGTAGTTCTAGGGGACTGATGACCGTAGATGTTAAGTCCCATAGTGCTCAGAGCCATTTGAACCTCCAATATATTTTAAACTCATGTACACGTTTTTAGAGAAAAGGCATAGACCGTTTTTATCGTGCGTTTCCCCACTCTCTTACTTAAGCATTCATCACGTTTCTGACCTCTTGAAATTAAAAAAAAACTTTTGTTAATTTTGTGTAACTGTCTTAATTATTGTTCTATTTCACAGTTTTGTTCTAAACTTAAAGCGTCGTAAAAACAAAGTACGGTATAGTACAAAATGCAGCATGAAATAACTCTGGAATCTTCCTGCAGTTAACACCCATTTTTTTAAAACTAAATTTCTGTGTTGTGTTATGTACATTCTCCATTATACCGATGACTTTTAAGGTCTAAAGCACAACCAGAGTGAAGTTGAAACTAATGACGGATAGAACACAAACAAGTATATTATTTTCAAGTTTTTGGTAACAAAGACGTGTTCGGACGGGCTCTGCAGCTGGGGGATTTGCGACGTGGAGGAAGCGGCAGTAGCATTAATGCTACTAATTGAAAAAAGTTATTATTGATAACTTATATAATCAGTATTAGAGTCTTACAAAAGAGTGATGGTAGTAATGATCTTTCGAAAATAATTTAGTTCGTGACTGAAATAGAATGGAATCGTTAAGTTTTTATCCCTCGGAAACTTTCATTTTACCCCTAAGGGCGTAGTTACCCCCAGGTAGGTAACCACTGCGTCTACGTCATCACCTTGCCCTCAAACGTGGTCTCGACCATTCGTTGTGGTATTCTTCCATCTTCGGTTTCCCCTTACCCAGCGCCAGGCTATGTCGGGACGCTTAGGGTACTTCTTCACTTTCCTCTGTCTTCCCACCATTCTTCTTCTATAATTATTTTGTTCCAGTCCAGATTACTTCTTCCTAAACTCATCTTCATTGAGTCCATCCATCTTCCTCAGGTCACGGAGGATGGAACGTTACATTTTACGAGGCCAGCGGTTTCCAAACTTTCTTAGACCATTCAGACATTAACTAGAACTCCTGCCACCCCGCCTTCCAACTTTAGCACCTAACTAAACTGTAGAATGAATGACTTTTCATCGTCAATCTTCCGTACTCTTCGCATGTCGAAACCATTTTAACCGGTTCTTCTCAGTTCTCTCATTCAGCTTTTCTTCTCCAAGTTCGTTCCGTCACTCTCGCTTCAATTCTCCTCGTTTTCCTTAACATACTTCGTAGAAATTTCGTTTCACTGGCTCGAATTCTTCTCTCCTCTCTTCTCTTCTAGTCGCTGTTCGTGTCTCCGGTGCATCTGTCAGCGTGGGTGTAAACCACACCTTGTACGCCACAGCGGCACCTCCCATCCCACACACTGCTAAAATACAGTGCTCTCTTGAATCCTTTTGCTAACTTCTACTTTCTTCCTCGCACTTCATAAATACTTTAAGTTATCTACAATTTCAGACTCCTCTCCTTTGATGTGAATTTGTCCCCTGCCTTCTCCTCTAGTTTTGCTTTTCTTCACACTGCATTCCAGTCCATATCTCTCAGTTTTTTTGTTTATGATGTCTATTTGTTCTTGAACCTCCTTACTCTGTGTCACGGCAAATAGCTATAACTTCATCTACCTACCTCCATAAGGCTCTTTTGCCTGTTTCAAAATTTCGTCCCTCACCTTTATAAACAAAACGTTATATGTATTCGCTGTTTCGAATATGGTCAACCATCAGACGTAGAATGGAATGACGACTCTGAAAACTTGTGCCGCACCGGGACTCGAAACCGAATTCGCTATTTCGCTATCCGAGCTCGCTACACGGCCAGACTAACCTTTCATATGCCGTCGACCGTGCGTCTACTCCGGTATTATTACAGCCGTTACGTATATTCCCGCACAAGGGAGACATTTTACTTGAAAGTCGCATGCCAGGTTTCGGCGGATAAATATGATATTGCAATGCCTGTGTTATTTTGAATTACGGTACAAGGCTCTTTCGGATATGCCTGCATGTCCAAAGGAACTTTGCATCGTAATTCAAAATAAGACAGGCACTGCCATATGGGGTTATAAAGAAGGGTGACACCAGATTTGTTTGTCTTAGTCCTGTAACATTGCTAAACTAATGAGTTCTTCGAACGTGGATCTGGACGTAGCGTTGTGGCAACCTCTTCGAAATGAAGAATGGGCCGAAGAGAGAAATTTCTGGCAAGCTGCAGCGAAAAAATGAAAAAAGAAATGTTCCCAATATACCCACAGTAAATAAAAGTTCGCTATTTCCTTCGCCGGCATTACACCATACTCGGTCATTACACTGCATTTCTTGTATTATCACCCCCATATACACTATATGATCAAAAGTATCCGGACACCTGGCAGAAACTGACTTCCAAGTTTGTGGCGCCCACCATCGGTAATGCTGGAATTCAATATGGTGTTGGCCCACCCGTAGCCTTAATGACAGCTTCCACTCTCGCACGCATACGTTCAGTCAGGTGCTGGAAGGTTTCTTGGGGAACGGCAGCCCATTCTTCACGGACTGCCGCACTGAGCAGAGGTATCGATATCATTCAGTGAGGCCTGGCATGAAGTCGGCGTTCCAAAACATCCAAAACGTGTTCTATAGGATTCAGGTCGGGACTCTGTGCAAGCCAGTCCGTTACTGGGATGTTATTTTCGTGTAACCACTCCGCCACAGGCCGTGCATTATGAACAGGTGCTCGATCGTGTTGAAAGATGCAATCGCCATCCCCGAATTGCTCTTCAACAGTGGGAAGCAAGAAGGTGTTTAAAACATCAGTGTAGGCCTGTGCTGTGATAGTACCACACAAAACAACAAGGGGCGGAAGCCTTCCCCCTCCGTCTCTCCCCCCCGCCCCCCCCCCCCCTTGATAAACACGATCACACCGCCTCCGAATTGTACTGTTGGCACTACACACGCTGGCAGATGACGTTCACCGGGCATTCGCCATACCCCCTCCTTGCCCCCCGGATCGCCACATTGTGTAGTGTGATTCGTCACTCTACACAGTGTTTGCCACTGTTCAATCGTCCAATGTTTACGCTCCTCACACCGGGCGAGGCGTCGTTTGGCATTTACCGGCGTGATGCGTGGCTTATGAGCAACCGCTCGACCGTGAAATCCAAGTTTTCTCACCTCCCGCCTGACTGTCGTAGTACTTGCAGTAGATATGCAGTTTGGAATTCCTGTGTGATGGTCTATATGGATGTCTGCCTATTACGCTTTACGATCCTCTTCAACTGTCGGCGGTCTCTGTCAGTCAACAGACGAGGTCAGTCTGTACGTTTTCGTGTTTCACGTGTCCCTTCACGTTTTCACTTCACTATCACACCGGAAACAATGGACGTAGGGATGTCGATATCTCGCGTACGGACGTATCACACAAGTGACACCCAATCCACTGACCACGTTGGAAGTGCACGAGTTCTGCGGAGCACCCCGTTCTGCTCTCTCTCGATGTCTAATGACTAGTGAAGTCGCTGATGTGGAGTACCTGGCAGTAGGTGGCAGCACAATGCACCTAATATGAAAAACGTATGTTTTTGGGGATGTCCGGATACTTTTGATCACATATTTGCATGACTTGGCTATTGAGTATTCATGGCCTTCTCAAAGGTTGCCGCAATTGTATGAAATTGTTGCAACGTTTGATTAGGCGATGAACATTCGATAGCCAAGTTATGCAAATATCTAGAAGTGATAATACAACGAAATGATTCAATACGCTCCATTGTAAGTAAAGGAGATAGTGAGTTTTTATTTACTGGCAAGATGCGTGGAAGATTTTTCTTTAGTATTTTTCTTTAGTCTTCTGATAGAGCTTGTCAGAAATTCCCCTCTGAAGCCAAACTCTTCATTTCAAAGCAGCTCCTGCACCGTCAGTCGTCAGTTGTTTGCTGGATGTACTCCAACCTCTCGTCTTCACATCCACGTCTTGCCCTGTGCCCATGCACTATCATCCTCCTCTTCTTCTCCTCAGCGTTTTCTGTACGTATCAGCAGGAAACCTTCTCATTGCTTGCCTTATCAGTCCACCTAATTCTTAACATTCTCTGTAACACTGCATCTGTGCATCTGAACGCGTCGATTCTCCCCAGTCCCGCAGTCCACGATTCACCAACATATAACGCTGTGCTCCAAACGTACATTCTCACCAATTTCTTCTTCGAATCAAATCTGATGTTTGATGCTAGCAGGCTCCTCTAGGGCACGAATACCGTGTTTGCCTGTCCTAGTCTCCTCATTTCGTCCGCAGTATGTTACTTTCCTTCCAAAGCAGCAGAATTGTCTAATTTCGTCTACGCGGTGCTCCTTCAATTCTGAAGTAATATAATTTCTGGTACTCCTCATTATTCTTGTATTTCTTCGGTTTACCCTCAGTCAGTATTGTATAGTCATTAGACTGTTCTTTCTGTGCATCCCGACATATCATTTTCTTCACTCAGGGTTTCTAGCAATGTCGTAAGCGAATCTTGTCGTCGATATATTTTCGGCTTGAATTTTAATCCCACTCTTGAACAGTGTTTTATTCCTGTTATTGCTTCTTCGACTTACAGACTGAATATAAGAGGCAATGGACTACATTCCCGGCACTCACCCTTTGTAATTGGAATTCATCTTTGTAATCTCCCCCTCCCTCCTAATTCCATCTGCTATTCACATTAGTAATTACGAAGATATGAGAGGAGCGAAGATTACAACAAACTTTCTAGTTTACTTAGCTTGTCATGTAAAGTTAGCTACAGTTCTTCTTGTCTTTGGATCAAATTCTTGAAGCTGAAAATGTCACATTATAGGTCCTCACGGTTGGATTGATCTAAATAAGTTTGAAGATTGTCGTTGCAGAATTTTTGTTTTTACGTAGATGTACAGGGGGGGGGGGGGCAAAAGTCCTTGGACACCTCCGTAAGTTTGAATATTAAAGGGAAAATTGAAATGTGATGATGGGAGCATAGGTTTGATGTGAGACCGCAACTTTTGGAGTGAATGTCATTCATGGCCGCCATCTTTAAAGCCACCATTTTGGATTCAAGTCATTTTTTTTTAAATGGAAGGGAGGTGTATGACACATCATGTAACACTCGCTTGAGCTCTGGAATTGAGTGTTGTAATTTGTTTTTGTCTATCTTGTACAGTTTATAGGCTATTAATGTTCAAAGTTAGGAAATTACCTTCATACCGACTGATACAACACATGTTCCACGTGTTGTCCATCCCGTGCAATGCACAACTATAGTCGCCGCAACCCACGTCAGACCTATGTTCCCATCATCACATTTCAATTTTCCCTTTAATCTTCCAACTTACGAAGGTGTCAAAGGACTTTTGACTCGCCCTGTATTTTCTCTTATATTGGTTTACCACACAATCTTTTTGATCCCGGGCTCAAAGTCAGTGCTGTGTTATGTAATTAATAACGTCGTGTTTCAGTGAATGGTACACTGTGATACATTTGTGAACAGGTCTTTAGGAGAGGAAATGAATTACCGAATAAAAAATACAGGGTGCCATTTAAAAAGTCATACCGTTGTTCATATCTTCCTAAAAAGCAAAGCTACAACGAAGTCAGTCATGCTGATTGATGTCCCCCATGACGGCTAAAGAACATTTGCTTGAAACATTTTGTAATTTGCGTCTCGACAAACAGTTATTTAAGGTGGTGAAGATAAATGGGACACCCTGTATAGTGTATACTGTTTGCTGATTCTAAGAAAGAGATGTGTAGATTGGAGCCGATAAGCAGCAACGTATCAAACATAAGTAACGATTCCTCAAGGTATCCACACTTTTCTTTCGATACTTGTATAAGATGGGTAGTTCGCGAACGAATGGGTGCAAAGGAACGGTTCACCAAGATAAACGAAAGGACCGAGGAACGAATTCCAAGGAACGATCGGTTCATAGTTCACTAGTTCACTTGGGCAGTTCTCGTTCCAGCCTGGGTCGCGTGCTCGTCTCAGTCTCGGTCTCCCTCGGCCGCACTCGTCGTTCTTCGCGTGACCGCCTGTCTCAGTTCCACTGCCGACTGCTCCTAGTTAGTTCAGTATCCAGTTGCTCGTTTCGTTCACTGCGCTCGCCTATTTTACATGTGTTCCAAACTGTTCTTGCACTTGGTTCTGGCTATTCAGCGTCCACGACCGGTAATCAGAGAGTATTTTATAGTTACGTAAATTACATAAAAGTTACGCTGTATGTAATAGGTACGTCTTTTCAGGTAACAAAAGGGCATTTCAGCTCACTTCATTATATCGATGAACAGCAGAAGACATACTTATAACAAGGCAAGTTTTTTTTTGTTATTCATATATTTTTTGGTTTCATCGACTTGATTTAGCAGCTTACTTTCAATAATTTGCTAAATTTTTAATGGAAGAAAATTCATATAAAACGATTTTCGTGTATCTTTCATATACAAAACATTACATTTAGGAAGGCTCTAATTATTTTTAAGTTTGGTTGTTTCCAATTTGCATTACCTTGTAGTTTGGTTTCTTTGGAAAAAAAATAGTGGGTTGTGGGTCATTTTGGATTTTCCATTTGAAAAGACATAGATTGCCATAAAATCATATTTACTTATTACCTGCCCGCATCTCGTGGTCGTGCGGTAGCGTTCTCGCTTCCCACGCACGGGTTCCTGGGTTCGATTCCCGGCGGGGTCAGGGATTTTCTCTGCCTCGTGATGGCTGGGTGTTGTGTGATGTCCTTAGCTTAGTTAGGTTTAAGTAGTTCTAAGTTCTAGGGGACTGATGACCATAGATGTTAAGTCCCATAGTGCTCAGAGCCATTTGAACTTATTACCTCAAAAACATTTGTTCAGAAGGAGCTTTCAAACCAAAAACTTTATTACTGCGAACTTAATTATTATTATTATTGCTGCATTAACGTTAATAATGCAACATAAAAACCTAATTTTTACTAAGAGTGTGACGCAAGTATGAGAAAACCTCATTTTATTTTATGCTTCCATAAAGTCTCCACTTCGCCTACAACGTGAAATACATATAGGGTGTAAACGATTATTGTTTACAACGTAGCATAGCTATGTAGTGTAAGTCGAAACGAAGAATTTTATACAAGACACTTGTGGTCTATCAAGTTGGGAAACAGCCACCAACAGGTTTATAAGACTACATGAGCTATAGCCCATGTGCGTCGCGTGAGATTTTCATGTTCTCTTCTCCAGCTCTCTACACATCGTCATCGATTGTTTTGCAGTTGTTGCTTGCATTAGCTTGTTATTTCTTCTCTGCCGAATTATTACATGTTTGTCTGTTTGTTGTATCTGCTCGTAACGGGCAACACATCGTCCGTAATTGGCGAGCAGTCTATACTCGGGGCCGGTTTTCCGTGCGCCACCCTATATTATTTCCCTGCGATCAGCCACACAAGGCTACGGCTGGCTAAACGAGATGTTCTGCAGAATCACACAAATTACTTCTAAAAGTGTGTAAGAATTCTGTAATGAATAAAAACTCTGTACTGCAGGGGGGAGGTAAGTGCCCCCCCTTGGTGCCCTCCGTCCTTCAGTCACCTACACTACTAGTTTTCAGCTTTTCATAAGAACCGTATACCAAGCACAAGTGAACGGTGAACATGAACGGTTCCCAAAAAAGAACGATCAGCAGTGAACCAGTTCCCAAGGATGAACGAAATTGCCCATCTCTAGTAGTTACAATATTACTCGTGAGTAAAATATTAATATTTGTCGTTCGGTAGCGTGTTCTTTTCCTAGCTTCCCTTCCACCTGCTAGCGGAATGGACTCAGACCTTAACAGACAACATAGTAAAATAAAGGGCAGCATCCGTTACGCATGTAACGGAGATGTGCAGAGAATAATTGCAAGTGTATCGCAACACTCACTCAGCCAGTGTTTATCTAACGAGCGTGTACTTTGTTGTGAATTTCTGGTAAAGTGGGAGAGCGCCCGACGCGGCTGCCGCAGTCGCCTTGTTAGGCAAGGGACTGGTGAATTAAGTCATCAGTCTGCATCAGAATGGGAAGAAATTACATGTGGTGTCCCAAAAGGATCCATCTTAGGGCCATTGCTTTTTCTTGTGTACATTAATGATCTCTCATCAGTTACACTGCCAGAAGCAGAGTTCGTTTTGTTCGCAGATGACACAAGTATTGCAATAAATAGTATGTCGAGTGTAGTTCTAGAAAGATCTGCTAATGATATTTTCATGGATATTAATAAATGGTTTAAAGCCAACTCACTGACATGAAACTTCGAGAAGACTCACTATATGCAATTCAGAACCTGTAAGAGGTTTCCACCCAGCATATGCATAAAGTACGAAGAAGAGCAGATAGAAGAGGTTGACAGTCTTAAATTCCTGGGATTACAACTTGATAATAAATTCAGTTGGGAGGAGCACACCACAGAACTGCAGAAACGCCTTAACAAATACGTATTTGCAATTCGAGTGTTAGCAGACATAGGCAACATAAAAATGAAAAAGCTTGCATACTTCCATTCCGTAATGCCATATGGTATAATATTTTGGGGTAACTCTTCATGTCAAACAAAAGTTTTCAGAGTCCAAAAGCGTGTAATAAGTATTATTTGTGGAGTACATTCACGGACGTCCTGTAGAAACCTCTTCAAAGAGCTGGGTATACTAACTACTGCCTCTCAGTATATTTCCTCCTTAATGAAATTTGTCCTAAATAATATATCTCTTTTTCCAACAAACAGCTCAGTTGATACATACAATACCAGGAACAAAAATGATCTGCACAAGGACTTAAAAGCACTTACTTTAGTTCAAAAAGGGGTCCACTACTCAGGAACACTCATCTTAAATACTTTGCCAGCAAACATAATCAATTTAGTTGCAAACAAAGATCAGTTTAAAAGGAGCCTGAAAGACTAGCTAGTGACCAACTCCTTCTTCTGCATTGACGAATTTTTTAATAGAAACAAATGATGTATATATTCATACTATTAGTATTGTTGTTGTTGTTGTTGTTGTGGTCTTCAGTTCTGAGACTGGTTTGATGCAGCTCTCCATGCTACTCTATCCTGTGCAAGCTTTTTCATCTCCCAGTACCTACTGCAACCTACATCCTTCTGAATCTGCTTAGTGTATTCATCTCTTGGTCTCCCTCTACGATTTTTACCCTCCACACTGCCCTCCAATACTAAATTAGTATTGTTATTTCAGCTTTAAAAATTGACATGTTCCACATCCACGAGGATCTCCTCAACACGGATCTATGGAACGAAAAACTAGTCTAATGTAATCAGGAGCGAGCCAGCTCGGCTGCTCGTATCTCGCAGCGAGCGGAAATGCGAGGTGCCGACTAACGGCCGCTAATTCCGTCATTAACGACCTGCTGCGCGCTCTCCGCTAAGATGGGTAACGAGCGAACGGATCTTCATTTTCCGTGGCGGTAATTACGAAAGGAAGTGCATTATGATAGGAGGGGAGGGGGGAGGGGGTGCGTCCTCGGGTGGGCGGCTTTGCTCTGGCGGCGCGAAATCACGGGGTGAGGGGGCGGGTATAGAGACAACCAGGTGAGCGCGAGTCCTCCCGCCTAACGCTGGGCGCAAGTTGAGGCGCGTGTAGCCAGCACCGGCTCAGAGGAAGGCCTCGGCGCTTGTTGGTGACGTCACGGCAGCTAGGCACGGCCAACGCCAGGTCTGTTGCAGGCAGAAACGCCTGGGCGTGCTTATCACTATAAATCTCTCATTTTTGGACAAAATGTTTGGTATTGTTTTGGATCTACATCTACATCCAGACTCCGCAAGCCACCTCACGGTGTGTGGCGGAGGGTACCTTGAGTACCTCTATCGCTTCTCCCTTCTATTCCAGTCTCGTATTGTTCGTGGAAAGAACGATTGTCGGTATGCTTCTGTGTTGGGTCTAATCTCTCTCATTTTATCCTCATGGTCTCTTCGCGAGATATACGTAGGAGGGAGCAATATACTGCTTGACTCCTCGGTGAAGGTATGTTCTCGGAACTTCAACAGAATCCCGTACCGAGCTACTGAGCGCCTCTCCTGCAGAGTCTTCCACTGAAGTTTATCTATCATCTCCGTAACGCTTTCGCGATTACTAAATGATCCTGTAACGAAGCGCGCTGCTCTCCGTTGGATCTTCTCTATTTCTTCTATCAACCCTATCGGGTACGGATCCCACACTGCTGAGCAGTATTCAAGCAATGGGTGAAAAGGCATACTGTAACCTACTTCCTTTGTTTTCGGATTGCATTTCCTTAGGATTCTTCCAATGAATGTCAGTCTGGCATCTGCTTTACCGACGACCACCTTTATATGATCATTCCATTTTAAATCACTCCTAATGCGTACTCCCAGATAATTTATGGAATTAGCTGCTTCCAGTTGCTGACCTGCTAATTCTAGCTAAATGATAAAGGATCTATCTTTCTATGTATTCGCAGCACATTACACTTGTCTACATTGAGATTAAGATGCCATTTCCTGCACCATGCGTCAATTCGCTGCAGATCCTCCTGCATTTCAGTACAATTGTCCATTGTTACAACCTCTCGATATACCACAGCATCATCCGCAAAAAGCCTCAGTGAACTTCCGATGTCATCCACAAGGTCATTTATGTATATTGTGAATAGCAACGGTCGTACGACACTCCCCTGCGGCACACCTGAAATCACTCTTACTTCGGAAGACTTCTCTCGACTGAGAATGACATGCTGCGTTCTGTTATCTAGGAACTCTTCAATCCCATCACATGGTCTTATAGTCCATATACTCTTACTTTCTTCATTAAACGGCTGTGGGGAACTGTATCGAACGCCTTGCGGAAGTCAAGAAACACGGCATCTACCTGTGGACCCGTGT
Source organism: Schistocerca piceifrons (assembly GCF_021461385.2). Taxonomy (NCBI): domain Eukaryota; kingdom Metazoa; phylum Arthropoda; class Insecta; order Orthoptera; family Acrididae; genus Schistocerca; species Schistocerca piceifrons. Next base: position 5,001,900 of record NC_060147.1, read on the forward strand.
CTATGGCCCTCTGAGTCTCGCGGACGAATAGCGCGAGCTGGGTTTCACACGACCGTCTTTTTCGAAACCCATGCTGATCCCTACAGAGTAGATTTCTAGTCTCCAGAAAAGTCATTATATTCGAACATAATACGTGTTCCAAAATTCTGCAGTTTTATTTAGATGAAAGATTTTCTTACTATCGTAAAGCTACAAATGAAGATCATAGTTCTGTATTACTGAATCCCGTCGAAACAAACTTAGATCAATATGAGAAGATGCTTTGCCCCATTGCAAGCTTCGGAAATTTTACATTCGAGTAACAATCTTTACTTGATCCATTTTGTTGTCGAAACTTACTCCACCCTTCTTACAATTAACTCGTTTCTTTTATTTATTTATTTATTTTCGTTTGACATCGTCACTGGAAATGTGAACTAATTTACATGTATGAATGTCCAAATGTTGCCAGTCATTAGAGGAATTCTAAACAGGAAACAAAATAGCTTCATACATCGAAAATACTGCTGAGCTTTTTTCAGCATGCACATTAGTAAAGGTAAATATTCCCCTCTTGCAACTCAAAGGAGAAACTTTATAAGATAAAAAATTTTATTTGATGAAACAAGTATCTCTCTTTTGCCTCTTCTTCTGTCCCCCACCCCCTCCCGCAACGCGTACAATCGCAAGATATTTCATTAACATTTAGTGCTCCTCACCCCATAGTCAACCGAGATACCTGAAGAAGAGCATCAATATGTTCACAGTTTCTTGTAAAAGCAACCCAGTACAAGCGTAACTTCCTCAGATTTACAAATAAGGTAAAGAAACACGAATTCTGTTGGTTCTGGACCATGCAGTTGTTTTTGTATGTCAATGCTTAAAACAGGTGGCAATTTAAGTTCAGGAGTACACTATTTGTTAAGAAGTGTAATGAATTGCACAATTAACTGAGTGCAGAAATCTCTCAGAACAATGTGTGTAGGTCGACTACCGGCAATAGTTTCACATTTTCCTGTGTCAGGGAGGGAGACACCACCATTATGAGTATGCCTGCAACAGACCTGGCGTTGTCCGTGCCTAGCTGACGTGACGTCACCAACAAGCGCCGAGGCCTTCCTTTGCCTCGGTGTTGGTGTAGCGCGGTGCCATATAGCGCGGACTTTTGTAACTTGCCAGATTCAAGTGAGACAGCGCAAACTGGGACGCGACGCACCAAAGAAAGTAGAATAGGCATGCGTATTGAGATACAGAGATATGTAAACAGGCAGGAAACGGCGCCGCGGTCGGCAACGCCTAGCTAAGACAAAAAGTGGTTGGCGCAGTTGTCAGATCGGTCGGTTATGGCTGCTACAATAGCCGGTTGTCAAGATTTAAGGGGGGGTAGGACGTCAAACGGACCGACTTGGAGCCGGAGAGGTACCACAGGACATTTTAATTTCCTCTGTCTATGCTTTTACAAAAAAAATCATAAAACTTTGTCAGCATGACCAGGAAGGATTGAGGATTCACCCTCATAGCAGTGGAAGTTCGAACACATGCGTGGTCTGTTTAGCTGTGTGTTCCCAGAACTCGTAAGTGCAACGTGGCGCGACTGCTGACGTCGCTAGAGACGCCGCCCAACACACTTGCACAAAACTTCATCGGATTTTCACTGTGGTTTTGATTTCGTAACCTATCAGAGATTAAAACAAAAACAAAAATTGCTCTCGGACAGCAACGACATGAAGTTTATGAAATATAACAATTTTAGTGTAAAAAAAACTGTTACTGCATAGGCCGCAATTGTCTTTATACCATTAAAACATGATGACTAGTTTCGGTTATTTTCCACAAACATCTTCGCATCATTCTAACAGTAACAATGTGTTCAGTGTGCATTGAAAAAACAAAAAGCTACAGTCGTGCAGTGACATGCATTCGTATTATGCTCCAACTTCTAACACCCCTACCACAACAAAGGTCAAAATTTAATGATTGTGGTGTTGCTCACGCTGCTAAATACTGCATTTTCCGGCAACAGCAAAGTTATTATGTGGCAGGTGTCATTAGAGCACTGTTAATAAAGTCATTTCATGTAATAATGAATAAACTAGGCACTCATCTATTCGTGTTTCCCACGCTGGTCTAGTTGTAAAATCGTGGCTCAATCGTCGAAAATCTAGGTGGTGATGATTCCAAGCTTGGATGCAAAGAGGCCCAGGTTTTATTCCGCTATATTGAAAAGTTTTGTAGATGCGCTTCACAAACCATTCTTGAAGATTAAACCTTTCAAAGTCAGCACAATGGTGATGTAAAAAAAAATAATCAGCACTCCGAATTTAAGTTACACTTCCTTTTTATCACTTCGCAATACAAAACATACTTGAAAACATCTTCCTCACTGTTAAAGTTCACATTTTATAAGCTGACTACACTATGCGTCTTCCCAACATGACATCCAAGACCTGACTTTCTCAAGGTCCGACTCTCTAACAACTAACTTATTATTGCGTACGCGCCCAAAAATCAGAGTTACAAGTACGTCAAAGATCATAGTGGCAAAAGGAAGAATACACATAAGAATAATGTCATTGCAATACAAACATATCGATGTGTCATAGTACTTCTACATTAATGAAATCAAATCCGAATGTTGTCTCAGAAATATGTTAACTACTTTACAGAAACACAGTAGAATATTGCTGGTATCGAGAGGTTCAGATGAGGTGCCGTAATGGTTACGTAATTGAAGTACCATTACAAACTAGAATATGACACTGCTAGTTAAAACGTTCGTAGAGAGCGAGTCAGCTTGTAATCTATAATCTCGCAAGATGCAGGTAATAAAGAAGGAAAATGGCCACTTGCGTTAATAAAAATCGCATAAAATCCCCATTATTAACAATTCTATAGCAAATATTAATAGTGAGAAAAATATATGCGAAAGTAACAAGAATTGTCAGCTGTTCCACAGCCTGGATAGCGAACGAGTGATCCAACGCGGCGGTTAAACAGCCATCCTTAAATATTACTTTGTGTACAGTCGATATGTATACGCCAGGTAAATGATAGAAAACAATGTTATATTTAAAAACTTAACACTCGTTGCCTTAACTCTCTGGAAAACAACTAAACACGTTATGTCCATATCTCTGCGGAAAGAGCAACGTTTCAAAAATGACTCTGAGCACTAAGGGACTTAACTGCTGAGGTCATCAGTCCCCTAGAACTTAGAACTACTTAAACCTAACTAACCTAAGGACATCACACACATCCATGCCCGAGGCAGGATTCGAACCTGCGACCGTAGCGGTCACCCGGTTTCAGACTCTAGCGCCTAGAACCGCACGGCCACTCTGGCAGGCTCCCCCAAATTCCTCCTCATGTACCTGTTCATTCGGTCTCTCTCTCTCTCTCTCTCTCTCTCTCTCTCTCTCTCTCTCTCTCTCCCTCCCTCACTGTATTCGTTTCCTTCTACATGTTTAGTCTCTTTCTGTATCTCTAATTGCCCATCCATTCTATCCCTCTCTCCACTTACTCATCCATTTTATCTCTCTCTTTCTGTATCCCCACTTACTCATCCATTTTATTTCTTTCTGTGTCTCTTCTTACTCATCCAGCCTTTCTCTCTATTTGTATTTTTCCGCAACACACCACACCCCTCCTCTCACGCTGTGGAATTTCCCCAGCTCCCCACCCCCTTGCCATTGCTCAGTTTTAATCTGACTTGGTCCGTCGGTGCAGTCCGTGTCTCTCTTCTCTGTCCCCCGAGAATAATTTACAGCGTGATATCTGCTGCTGGCGATGCTTTAGAGAGCTGTCTGGGACATCTCCGCGCCGGAGCGAAACCCGAGCCGCGGATCCGCGCAGAGCCGCCATATAAAAACCGCTGTTGGATTAGCTGGCGGCGCGTAGACAGCAGACGCGACACGGCGTGGCGTGACGTTCCCGAAAACCGGACCGGCCTGCTACTCTGCTCTGGGCTCGCTACATGACAACAATCCCGTCCTAGTTCAACTGCTGGACGTTCATCGCCTCGTCGCCATAGAGGAAACTGCGATTTTCTACACACCAGCTGTCGCCAAATTACTACGCCGTGAGGGCAAGATTCGAGTTCTGAATCTCAGTACGGGACAGATAACACATTTTCCTCGAAGTTGAAGAAGAGAGTTATAACAAAATTTCTTTATTATTCTGGTTGGTTGGTTTGGAGAGAAAGTGACTAAATTACAGGGCCAATCAGTCCCTATTGTTGCCGGCCGTTGTGGCCGTGCGGTTCTAGGCGCTACAATCTGGAACCGCGCGACCGCTACGGTCGCAGGTTCGAATCCTGCCACGGGCACGGATGTGTGTGATGTCATTAGGTTAGTTAGGTTTAAGTAGTTCTAAGTTTTAGGGGACTGATGACCTCAGAAGTTACGTCCAATGGTGCTCAGAGCCATTTGAACCACTTGAGTCCCTATTGTTCTATACTACACTTAATGAGAGGTATGAAATTTGTCATTTGGAGACTCTAACCTACTCTGTTGCTGTGAGTAAAATATCTCCTAAATGTTCATCACTCGTGTTTCTTCTGTATTTAGATTTTTTAAACTTCAGCAGAGAAAACGTGTAGGCAGTGCCAGATCCAGAGAAAAAACTTTGGGCATAGTGTGTGATCTCGGGATAGTTTTCTTCTGGAGCAAACTTGTAAAAGTGGACACGGTTTCCATTTGCAGTGCTGCCTCGACGTCTTCCGTCGCACAAGAAAAGCGTTTCTCGAAAATTTTGATCTCCTTAGGATGAGCCTGGAAGAGAACTCTTTCTTCAGGTCACCAAGAAGTTCCATTGAAAACCAAAGTAGAAAACGTGAACACTGTTCACCGTTTAACGATTGGGCTTTGTGAAATGTAAGATTCAAATGGGTCTAAGCACTATGGGACTTAACGTCTGAGGTCATCAGTCCCCTAGAACTTAGAACTACTTAAACCTAACCAACCTAACGACATCACACACATCCGTGCCCGAGGCAGGATTCGAACCTGCGACCGTAGAGGTCGCGCGGTTCCAGACTGTAGCACCTAGAACCGCTCGGCCACCCCGATCAGCGAAATGTAAGGAAATTTTCTTTCTAACGTTTTGTTCAAAAAAGTAAGAAAGGATTTGACGTTGTCGACATCCTCAATTGAATAACATATTCGTAAAGTTAAGTATCCGCTTCAGTTGTTCATTAACTGCACTAGCGGTTTCAGTGCTTTGCAGCTGTCGGAAGTAATGTTGTAGGGAACTGATACAACGAATCGTGCTGGGCTGTCCATAAATCCGTAAGAGTACGAGAGCAGATCTCCTATGAACAGCACGTTGCAAGGCATCCCAGATGTACTCTATAACGCTCGTGTCTGGGGAGTCTGGTGGCCAGCGGAAAAGTGTTTAAACTCAGAAGAGTGTTCCTGGAGCCACTCTGTAGCAATTCTGGACGTGTGGGGAGTCGCGTTGCCCTGCAGGAATTGTCCGAGTCCGTCGGAATGCACTGTGCACATGAATGGGCGCAGTTGACCGGACAGCACACTCACGTACGTGACACCTGTCGGAGTCGTATCTAGACCCTATCCCTCCAACCGCACACGCCCCACACCATTACAGAACGTCCACCATCTCGGACAGTCCCATGCTGACGTGGAGGGTCCATCGATTCATGGGATTGTCTCCATACCCATACTCGTCCATCCGCTCGATGCGATCTGAAACGAGACTCGTCCGACCAGGCAACATGTTTGCAGTCATCACCAGTCCAATGTCGGTGTTGACGTGCCCAAGGGAAGCGTAAAGCTTTAGTGTCGTGCAGTCATCAAGGGTACACGAGTGAGCCTTCGGCTCCAAAAGTCCATGTCGATGATGTTTCGTTGAATGGTTGGCACACTGACACTCGTTGATGACCCAGTATTGAAATCTGCGGCAATTTGCGGAAGGGTCGAACGATTCTCCTCAGTCGTCGTCGGTCCCGTTCGTGCAGGATCTTTTTAGGTTGCAGCGACGTCGTAGATTTGATGTTTTACTGGATTCCCGATTATCACGGTACACTCGTGAAATGGTCGTAGGGAAAATCCGCACTTCAGCGCTACCTCGGAGAAGCTGTGTCCCATCGCCCGTGCGCCAACTGCAACCCCACGTTCAAACTCCCTTAAACCCTGATAACCTGCCATTGTAGCAGCAGTAACCGATCTAACAACTGCGCCACACACCTGTTGTCTCATAAAGGCTTTGCCGACCTGTTTACATACATCTGAATTTGAATACGCATGCCTATACCGGTTTCTTTGCAACACAAAGAAAAATGAATGTAGAGTAATGAAATTTCGGGGGCAACGGACTTGCCGCAGTGGATACACCGGTTCCCGTCAGATCACGGAAGTTAAGCGCTGTCGGGCGTGGCCGGTACTTGGATGGATGACCATCCAGGCCGCCATGCGCTGTTGCCATTTTTCGGGGTGCACTCACCCTCATGATGCCAATTGAGGAGCTACTCGACGGAATAGTAGCGGCTTCGGTCACAGAAAACCATCATAACGACCGGGAGAGCGGTGTGCTGACCCCACGCCCCTCCTATCCACATCCTCCACTGAGGATGACACGGCGGTCGGATGGTCCCGGTAGGCCACTCGTGGTATGACGACGGAGTGCAATGAAATTTCGGGAATGCACTTGTCTAGGCAATATATTTGAGAGATGAACACTCCAAGGTGTTAATATAGGCTCGTGACAAGCCATTGCAAATCTGACATTATGGCGCATTAATAACCGGTTTAACGGCTAGATTGTTGAATGTAAGCGTGCAGACGTGCATGCATCGTGCTGTACAGGTGCCGGATGTCGGTTTGTTGAATGGAGTTCCATGCACGTCGCACACGGCCGGTCAATACAGGGACCTTTAATGCATGCGTGGATGACGCTGGAGTTGTCCAGCGATGATGTCGCATCCGTGCTCGGCTGGAGACAGATCTGGTGGTCGAACAGGCCACGGCAAAACGTCGACACTCTGCGGGTTGTGTCGGACTACAACTTCGGTGTGTGGGCGCGCGCTATCCCGCTGCACAACCACCCCGTGGAATGCTGTTAATGAATGGCAGCGCGACAGGTCCAGTCACCAGGGCCAACTGCATTTTTCACATTTTGTTTCGTTTAGGAAACGTACGAGGTGGTAGATGTATGTCTGACGCCTTGTATGTATTCAGGGTGTTATAAAAAGGTACGGCCAAACTTTCAGGAAACATTCCTCACACGCAAATAAAGAAAAGATGTTATGTGGACATGTGTCCGGAAACGCTTAATTTCCATGTTACAGCTCATTTTAGTTTCGTCAGTATGTACTCTACTTCCTCGATTCACCGCCAGTTGGCCCAAATGAAGGAAGGTAGTGTTGACTTCGGTGCTTGTGTTGACATGCGACTCATTGCTCTACGGTACGAGCATCAAGCACATCAGTACGTAGCATCAACAGGTTAGTGTTCATCACGAACGTGGTTTTGCAGTCAGTGCAATGTTTACAAATGCGGAGTTGCCAGATGCCCATTTGATGTACGGATTAGCACGGGGCAATAGCCGTAGCGCGGTACGTTTGTATCGAGACAGATTTCCAGAACGAAGGTGTCCCGACAGGAAGACGTTCGAAGCAAATCATCAGCGTCTTAGGGAGCACGGAACATTCCAGCCTACGACTCGCGACTGGGGAAGACCTAGAACGACGAGGACACCTGCAGTGGACGAGGCAATTATTCGTGCAGTTGAGGATAACCCTAATGTCAGCGTCAGAGAAGTTGCTGCTGTACAGGGTAACGTTGACCACGTCACTGTATGGAGAGTGCTACGGGAGAACCAGTTGTTTCCGTACCGTGTACAGCGTGTGCAGGCACTATCAGCAGCTGATTGGCCTCCACGGGTACACTTCTGCGAATGGTTCATCCGACAATGTGTCAATCCTCATTTCAGTGCGAATGTTCTCTTTACGGATGAGGCTTCATTCCAACGTGATCAATTGTAAATTTTCACAATCAACATGTGTCGGCTGACGAGAATCCGCTCGCAATTGTGCAATCACGTCATCGACACAGATTTTCTGTGAACGTTTGGGCAGGCATTGTTGGTGATGTGGTGATTGGGGCCCATGTTCTTCCACCTAAGCTCAGTGGAGCACGTTATCACGATTTCATACGGCATACTCTACGTGTGCTGCTAGAACATGTGCCTTTACAAGTACGACACAACATGTGGTTCGTGCACGGTGGAGCTCCTGCATATTTCAGTCGAAGTGTTCGTACGCTTCTGAACAACAGATCCGGTGACCGATGGATTGGTAGAGGCGGACCAATTCCGTGGCCTCCACGCTCTTTTGACCTCAACCCTCTTTCATTTATGGGGGCATTTGAAAGCTCTTGTCTACGCAACCCTGGTACCAAATGTAGAGACTCTTCGTGCTCTTATTCTGGACGACTGTGATACAATACGCCATTCTCCAGGGCTGCATCAGCGCTTCAGGGATTCCATGCGATGGAAGGTGGATGCATGTATCCTCGCTGACGGAGGACATTATGAACATTTCTTGTAACAAAGTGTTTGAAGTCACGCTGGTACGTTCTGTTGCTGTGTGTTTCCTTTCCATGATTAATGTGATTTGAAGAGAAGTAATAAAATGAGCTCTAACATGCAAAGTAAGCTTTTCCGGACACGTGTCCACATAACATATTTTCTTTTTTCTTTCTTTGTGTGTGAGGAATGTTTCCTGAAAGTTTGGCCGTACCTTTTTGTAACACCCTGTATAGCCTAAGTCGGTCCAAATGTTCATTAGAGTAGCTTGCAAAAGTTTGAAGATATATTCGCGATGTTTGGGAGCAACTTAAGCGACATGTTATCTTTATATAGTAGTAACGTATAGTGTGAGAAACGTAAATGACGACTACGTCACATAATAGGTGCTAACCGTGGCAAATATCAAGCGCCGCAACGCGCTGCAGCTATAGAGCGAGTGCTGACATGAACAACCGGTAATTACAACAAAGTCATACAGCAAGTGTTTAACATTCTTAAATATTAGTCACAGTGCAGAAGTAGCAAGCAACACCTGTTCTCATCAAGAATAAGAACATAATACTAACATTCAAGTACCTAGAAACATATTACGTTCGTGAAACTTCCTGGCAGATTAAAGCTGTGTGCCGGACCGAGACTCGAACTCGGGATCTTTGCCTTTCGCGGGCAAGTGCTCTACCCCAGGTTGTGGCTGAGCCATGTCTCCGCAATATCCTTTCTTTCAGGAGTGCTAGTTCTGCAAGTTTCGCAGGAGAGCTTCTGTAAAGTTTAGAAGGTAGGAGGCGAGGTACTGGCAGAAGTAAAGCTGTGAGGACGGGCCGTGAGTCGTGCTTGGGTAGCTCAGTTGGTAGAGCACTTGCCCGCGAAAGGCAAAGTTCCCGAGTTCGAGTCTCGGTCCGGCACACAGTTTTAATCTGCCAGGAAGTTTCATATCAGTGCACACTCCCCTGCTGAGTGAAAGTCTCATTGTTGGTATTACGTTCGTGTTTTACAGAGTTACGGAACATGGTTTTACACCCTCATATGACGACTGGACAATTCCTTTGCAGGAATCAACACACCGATCGTGTGAAACGACTTGGCGTGTGGACGTGGTGCTAATTAATGTCAGCGCGTCTCCGAACAAATGTGCAGACGTGTGTTCCACTGCACTCCGCTCAAATCCTCCCAAGAATGTGAATGTAGATCTAGACGTGTTTATCTTGATTCAGAAGTTACTTCTGCATCTATCGAAGCAGAATCTGAAAGATAGCTACAGGTTTCTGGATAACTGCTACTAATTTGTCCCGTCTCATTTTCTGTGTCTTGGCATGCACAAGTTCTCAATTCGGCCCACGTCTCGGAGTGACTCGATTGAATTCATCTAATCTCTCCCTCCCTCCCTCCCCCCCTCTCTCTCTCTCTCTCTCTCTCTCTCTCTCTCTCTCTCTCTCTGTGTGTGTGTGTGTGTGTGTGTGTGCGTATGTGTGTGTGTGTGTGTGTTAATGTGACTCGGTATCCTACTAAATGATACCTGTCTGCGGCAATTAGTGCGAGTAAACTTCCCACTAAGCGGAACTTTTCACTGCGCGTGGGCACTGCTGAAGACCTCTCACAGCACGGGGTTCTTTTATTTACATTAAATGGTGTCACATGTATGTAGGCGGCTGCATTCGTTTATAGCGTTATACCCCCTCCCTCAGCCTGGTGTATGCGGGATTTGTTCTGTCTCGGCACGGTTTATTTTTCACTAATGAGGATGTCCTGGTTTTGGTTAATACTTACTTCTTTTTTTTTCCTGTTGGGATTGACGTCCCTGTGTTTACCCTGCAAGCGACGGAAATCTTCTCAGATTCAATGATTTAGACCTCTAACTGTCGAGCCCGTATCTCGTCGTCGTGCGGTAGCGCTCTCGCTTCCCACGCCCGGGTTCCCGGGTTCGATTCCCGGCGGGGTCAGGGATTTTCTCTGCCTCGTGATGGCAGAGTGTTGTGTGATGTCCTTAGGTTAGTTAGGTTTAAGTAGTTCTATGTTCTAGGGGACTGATGACCATAGATGTTAAGTCCCATAGTGCTCAGAACCTCCTCTAACTGTCGAATGCGTGGAAGGCAGGTAGTGTTTGAGAAGGTAGTGAGACAGGTTTGCAGCTTATCTCCTATTCCGTTAGTACGTCGAGCAGAGAGTAAACCAAGCTGTGGAGAATGTGCAAACGTAATTGAGGTTTACCGAGAAGAAAGAAAAACGTTGAGGTTTTCTGACGACGTTGTAATTGTCAGAGAAAGCAACAGACCTGAAAGAGGAGTCGAATGGAATGAATAGTGTCTAGGAAAGAGATTATAAGGTGGTCAAACGTAAAACAAAGATAATTCGGCGTAGTCGAGTTAAATCGAGCGAAGGGAAGGGAACTGGATTAGGAAATGAAGCATTAAAAGTAGTTGAGGAGTTTTGCTATTTTGGCAGCAAAATAGCTCACGATGGCCGAGTCAGAAAGAATATAAAATGCACACTGGCAGTAGCAAGGAAAACATATCTGGAAAAGAGAAGTTTGTTAACATCGAATACAAGTTTAGGAGTCTTTTATGAAGGTGTATGTGTGGAGTGTTCAGACAGCCAGGTGAGATAACTAGGGATGGAGTACTGAATCGAATTGGCGGAAAATAGAGCTTTTATTTCTTTATCGTGTAGTGAAAACAAATACGCGTACGCAACATTTGTGGACGCGTATGCACAATCACAAACTCGTAAGCTCTGACACGTCCAGATCTAGTTCCCTGGTGTATTCGATCGCTTCGTATGATGCGTTGTGAATGTCCGTAGTGGTTTCTTTGTATGCTGATAGAGGGATGGCAGCGACGATATGATGGATGGGAGGGGAGAGCCGTAGTCACAATTGGCAGGACCAGCCCGTCCCCATAGGTGAACTGGACAAGCGTACTTGCCCGCCTGGAATTCGGTTCATGATCCTCGTTAACGACTGGAGACGTCGAATCCTCGTAGCCGCGTGGAAGGCTGCTCGGCCTGCACTGGATTTTCCTTGGATGGCTGATACCGAGAGGGGACGAAATAGCACAGTGTCCTGTGCGCCGCGACGCTTTTTTTCTATTTCAGGCTTTGCTGTTTGCTTCTGCAATATCTCCATGAAAAGGTAGCGGAGAAGCGTTGTGAATGTTGTTCCAGACCTTACAGAGCTGGACGGGGGATGTCACTGGGGACAGGAAGCCGTAGGATGTTTCTAATAATGACTCTGAGCACTATGGGACTTAACATCAGAAGTCATCAGTCCCCCTGGAACTTAGAACTAATTAAACCAAAGTAACCTAAGGACATCACACACATCCGTGCCCGAGGCAGGATTCGAACCTGTGACCGTGGCAGTCGCGCTGTTCCGGACTGAGGCGCCTAGAACCGCTTGGCCACATCGGCCGGCGGATGTTTCTAGTCCGAATACATCCTGTAATTATTTGCACTGCCTGTGGAGTCGCACGTATCATTTTAGTGGAAGGAGTATTGATCCACGTCAAAGAACATAGAAGAAGTCGGCAGGTTCTTTTCAAGGCGCACGAGTTGGTAGAACTGGATCATCTTCAGGTATTTGTCAACTTAATATCGGCGAGATAAGTCGAGCGAAATGTGGAAAAGAAATTTATCGCACAAGTTGGCTAAAACGAGGCATCGTTTTGTAGGAGACATAGGGAGGTATCGTGTAACATTGGTTTCATTGCGGAGGTGAGAGGTAAACATTGTAGACAAAGACCAAGGGATGAATATACTAATCGGGTTGAAATACATGTAGGTTTCTCCGAAGCTCGTGGTCGTGCGGTAGCGTTTTCGCTTCCCGCGCCCGCATCCCGGGTTCGATTCCCGGCGGGGTCAGGGATTTTCTCTGCCTCGTGATGACTGGGTGTTGTGTGATGTCCTTAGGTTAGTTAGGTTTAAGTAGGGGACTGATGACCACAGATGTTAAGTCCCATAGTCCTCAGAGCCATTTGAACCATTTTTACATGTAGGTTGCAGTTGCTTTTGTTTACAGGGCGTTTCCGTAAGGGCAAAAGGGCGTATGTAACAGGACACAGAAAATGCTCGACTGAATAATTTCACGTGGGTGACCTGGGGTCGGAGAAACCAAATTGAGGACAAACGTAAGTAAACTTGTCTACCGCTTTGCCGGGCATTAGTGTTTTCGAGCATATTTGCAACGGATGTACGTAGAAGTTTACGTGTGCTGTGCTGTTTACCTACATGTACATACCGGGTGATCAAAAAGTCAGTATAAATTTGAAAACTTGATAAACCACGGAATAATGTAGATAGAGAGGTAAAACTTGACACACATGCTTGCAATGACATGGGTTTTATTAGAACGAAAAAAAGCCCATATTGCTAGACGCTTGAAAGATCTCCTGCGCGCGTCGTTTGGTGATGATCGTGTGCTCAGCCGCCACTTTCGTCATCCTTGGCCTCCCAGGTCCCCAGACCTCAGTCCGTGCGATTATTGGCTTTGGGGTTACCTGAAGTCGCAAGTGTATCGTGATCGACCGACATCTCTAGGGATGCTGAAAGACAACATCCGACGCCAATGCGTCACTATAACTCCTGAGATGCTTTACAGTGCTGTTCACAACATGATTCCTCGACTACAGCTATTGTTGAGGAATGATTTTTTTATTTTATTTATTTATTTATTGTTCCGTGGGACCAAATTAAGGAGAAGTCTCCATGGTCATGGAACGAGTCAATACATCAAATTATAACACGATATTAGAAACAGATAAAATGAAATATAAAAAAACATATTCAGGTGACAAGTCGTAAGTTTAAATGAAGAAAATCAACAATGTAGCACTGGAATTTGCTTAATTTTTTAGCTCCTCCAGGAGCTCCTCGACAGAATAGAAGGAGTGAGCCATGAGGAGACTCTTCAGTTTAGACTTAAAAGAGTTTGCGCTACTGCTAAGATTTTTGAGTTCTTGTGGTAGCTTATTGAAAATGGATGCAGCAGAATACTGCACTCCTTTCTGCACAACAGTCAAGGAACTGCATTCTACATGCAGATTTGATTTCTGCCTAGTATTAACTGAGTGAATGCTGCTAACTCTTGGGAATAGGATAATATTGCTAACAACAAACGACATTAAAGAAAATATATACTGTGAGGGCAATGTCAGAATTCCCAGATTTTTGAATAGGGGTCGACAAGAGTTTCTCGAACGTACACCACATATAGCTCGAACAGCCCGTTTTTGAGCCAAAAATATCCTTTTTGAATCAGAAGAATTACTCCAAAAAATAATACCATACGACGTAAGCGTATGAAAATATGCGAAGTAGACTACTTTTCGTGTTGAAGTGTTTCTTATTTCAGATACTGTTCTAATGGTAAATAAAGCAGCATTTAAGGTTTATAATTTATATAAAGAACAGCTACCAGCCACATGTATGGTTTAAAAAGGTTTATTATCTTCAGACCATGACCGGTTTCGGATTTTTCTTTACAAATCCATGTTCATATGGCAGATTACAAGCATTCTTAGTTGGACCTAGTTTTGTTTGTGTTATTCGTTTGCTGCACTGGCAAAGGAAAGAAATATTTTTGTTGTCATATCGGTAATGGTATTTTTACGAAAGATTTACTTCTTTTACAAGATCTAATTGCTCATGAGATGGTTTTTATAAACATTAGTAAACTTGCAGGTTAGTGTACTTACGATCTGTGTAGTTCTATCTGACAAAATATTCGTGCGTTTATGTTTTCGAACGCAAGCTTAATACACTTTTCAATATGCACTATGTGAGTGCTATTCCAGTCAATGGACGTCATTTCCAACCTCATCATCTTAATTACACACGCAGCACACACGAATAACGTTTACAAAACGTGGCCCAGCTTCACATTACAAACGAGAACAATATTTGCAAAGAGCTTACAGTCATAACGATGTTAACTTACAGATGCTGTATAGTCGATATGGGTACAGTAAAATATCTCTTTGCTGTTGTATGAAATTAATCTAAAACGGAATAAATAAAATTACATACAAATAAGAATACAAACATTATATGTAGTACAGAATTACTGTGTGTTACTAATTAGTTGTTACAATAGTAGGAGATAAATTCTAATATATGACATAAAATGCAATGCACATGTTTTCATTATGCAACTTTTTTTCAATGACATATAAGCAGTTTTTGGGGCCTGTATACTAAATGTTTTTGATGGAATATTAGGCTTAAGTTATTTTAAAAAAGTGAAAGCTTCTTCAAAGTTATTTAGGAAGGGGGTGTTAACTGACTCTGTCTGTTCATTCAAAATGAGATCAGGGAACCTATTTTTATGTGTATGAATCTCAGTCTCCTCTAGGAGATTCAATGTGAAACCTTTGTCTTTGAGGTGTAGTATCTGCAGGTTGTTTTCTATATTCTCAACTGTATGATTCTTTTCTGCAAGATGGGTGGCAAAAGCAGATTTGCTTAGGTTTTTCAGACGTAGGGCATCAAGGTGTTCCTTGAATCTTGTTTCAAAAACTCTACCTGTTTGGCCAATGTAGAATTTAGGACAGTTGTTACACTTGAGTTTATAAATTCCAGATCTTTTGCGGGGTATGCTATTGTGTGGGAGTGAGTGTATGACTCTTTGTTGGAGTTTGTTATTGGTAGACAAACTGATTTTGACATTCTTCTTCTTGAATAAGTTGGAAATTTTATATGAAAGTGGGCCTATATATGGTAGGGCTACGTATTTTACTGATTTTTTTGTCTTTCATAGTTATTGTGGCTGTTGCTTGTTGCAAAGACTTATTGCTAGCAATTTTTACTTTAGTTTTTTGAGAGAGTGTGTCTATGATTGAAGCATCATAGCCATTATTTTGGGCAATTGATTTGATTATGCTGATTTCTTTGTGCTGGTCCGTGGGGGTGAGGGGCACTTTATGCATACGATGTAGCATTGACCGGAAATTAGCCATCTTATGTTGGTTCGGGTGGCAGGATGTGTTACTGATGGTAACATCTGTGGTTATTGGTTTTCGAAAGATACCAAAATGGTGTTTGTTATGTATGTTTGATATTTTGAGATCCAGAAAATTGATGCTATTGTTTATTTCATGCTCCACTGTAAATTTGATGTTGTTGTGTAATTTGCTCAGGTCTTCAGCTAAGGCATCAATTTCGCTGCTGTTACCATCAAAAAGTAAGAGTATCATCTATGTATCTCTTGTAGTAAATTATTTTACTGTTCATTTGGTTATTGGATGAGAAGAACTTTTGCTCAAGATGGTTAATGTAAATATCGGCTAATAATCCAGCAAGACTGCTACCCATTGCAAGGCCATCATTTTGTTTATAGACTTTATTATTGAAGGTGAAGTAATTATTAGACAAAATGAGTGTGAGGATCTCTATTAACTCATATATTTCTGGTAGATTGATCTTTTTGTGTTTTAAATCGTTACTTTTTATTATGTTAATTGTTTCATCTACTGGGATGTTAGTGTATAGGTTTACAATATCTAGTGAGGCAAATCTAGCTGTTGGTGGTATGTGGATGTCTTTGATATGTTCTATAAGCTACTAGAGATTCCTCTCCACTAGACTCTGACAGTTGGTCATATCTATTGTAAACACCAATAGTAAAACTATCTGAAAATCTTCTTCTCCTAGCATATCTCTTGTCAACAGCCAGCTCCCATTCCCCAACCCCCTTCTCCCTCCTCATCCTATCTAGATCCTCCTGTGCGTTTTTCAACTGCACCTGAAGGGCACAGATCTTATGCTCCTGCTCCTCTATCAACTTACTCTTGCTACATAACCTGCAGTTCCAGGAGAGGATCTCACCAGAATGCCCACTGGCTTCCCCACTGCATTCCCCCCAGTGAAAATACATCGAACAAGTCTCACACCGCAATCCACTACTCACGAACCTACGGCAAAGCCCACACTTCTCACTCATGGTAAAATTTTACTTTTTCTAAGTTCCGCTACTACAATAAGAAGATGTTAAAAACCTGACTACAATAATCACAAACTTACTCTACAAGGGAAGTAACTACTATTATTAACAGTATTAATAAACAACAAATGTGAATATAAGAGAATCAAACGTCTAATGACACAGTAACGAAGCTGAAAACAGTTCCCAAAAGGTTCTTCTGAAATTATTTCACCAGAAAACACCAAGAACACTGGTTGAAGACTACTGAAGTTCCTAAATAAACCACTATACACAAACAATTAATTAGTACTTAGCTTTCGATGCGCCGCTACAGCTGCAACTGGTCAGTGCGGAATGTAAACACGGGTAAAAGGTTAAGTTGCTCGATACGAAACACTCACAAATATCAGGTCACAACACAAGAAAGGCAGAGGTGAATGAAGAAACCACTAATACGTCACTTATATAGTAAATATTATCACAAAATCCGTTAAATTATGTATCTGAAACCTAAAAATATATGAAAACTTAGAGAGCGATCTCACACGCAGTCACTCGCTTATCAGGGGATGGTGGGACATACTGAGCATTACCTGCAAAGAACATCATCTTTGCTTTGTCTTACTTTGTTATGCTAATTATTGCTATTCTGATCAGATGAAGCGCCATCTGTCGGACATTTTTTGAACGTTGGTATTTTTTTGGTTCTAATAAAACCCCATGTCATTCCAAGTATGTGTGTCAATTTGTACCTCTCTATCTACAATATTCCGTGGTTTATTCAGTTTTCAAATTTATACTGACTTTTTGATCACCCGGTACTTTGTTTCCTGTGAGGAGACAAAGAGGACGAGCCTGATTGCTAGAAAGTCATGTTGTAGGTTTTGCTTACTGTACTTGTTCACAAGGTGGCTCTGTCGTCAGGTATTTACATTGTCCCATGACGTGAGAGGACGTGGATACAACATGGCGGCGCACCGCCTCACTTCAGTGTGGATGGTCGCAACCATCTCAGTGCTGTATTTCCAGGTCGCTGTAATGGAAGGGGAAGTCCTATTCCATGGACTGTGAGGTCACCTGACCTGAAACCCTTGGATTACTTCCCGTGGGGACAGCTAAAGTCACTTGTGGATGAGACCCCAGTGGATACAGAGATGGAATTAGTTGTCAGAATTGTAGCTGCCTGTGATGTGATTCGAAACACACCAGGGATAATTGTCAGGCTGCATCGGAATCTTGTTCGCCGATGTCATGCTTGCATTGAGGAGTTTCAGCACATTCTGTAAGATACAGTTCATATGGTACATTCATTGTGTCGGTGATGGCATTTGCAGTTAACTGTAACTAATATAAATAAAGAACACAGTAATGTGTTTTTATACCTATTATCTCCTTAAGCTCGCTTCTCTGACCCTCAAATTCTTCAGTGGAGCGTCGCCTATGTCATGTTAAATTTTTACACGCTCTTACAGAAACACCCTGCATAAAGATGTTTCAGCACCTTTGTGCCACGTTCAGTGGATACTGTTTATTCAGTTGTGGAAAATATAAAAATGTTTCAAGTAAAACGAGGCGTGTGCACGAAGTAAGGTCCGATTAGGTGCGAAATGGAAACCGCTGTGAAAATCCTATGGAACTTTGCACAGGGATGTGTTGGGCAGTGTCTCTAGTGTGCCCATAGTGTGCTCTTTTCAGTTTAGAGTGCAAAGTGATCACGTGGAAACGCCTAAAACGACAGTGTCTCACGCCAAGTATGTGCATCTGGTGAGAGATATCGCCTGAAGCTATGCAGCCCACATAACATAAATGTCACGCGTCTCTTTCTCCGAGACAATTTTCAGCCGCACTCTGCAGGGGCGATGGCTCCGTCTGTTGTTCATCTCTGCTCACGTGAACTGCTGGCGACGACGACATTTTGTCACAGACAAGGAAAGGCAGATCAGCGTAGAGATCTGGCGGAGAGCACAGGTGGCTGCCTTCTGTGAAGAGGGTCCTCGAGAGTTTGCACAGAGCCACCACAAATGAATAACGCGGAGCGGCGACTATTTAGAGAGGTAGGTGGAAGGTGTGGATTTCGGGACCGATCGGACCTTACTTTCTGAACAGCCTTGTAATTATTGTAACGAAATTGAACCTAAAATGGGTGTGATGTGTCAGGTCAGAGGGGTGTTCTGAACACAATTTCTACACAAAGCAGCTCAATAGGCTGTGGATTGGAAGCGGTAGGCTAGCAATAGAACACCATTGATTAGACACTCTTTTATTGAACACGTAAGTCAGGTATTACCCAAAAGGAACAATCAGCACAAATTACAAATAATATTCTTTTCCTTTAAGCCACTCAAACATTTAAACAGGCAAATAGCAATCATTTAAGTGAAAGCCTTTTAAGAAAGCAAGACTAGAAAATTGGAATGATGAGTTAAAACAATGTTTAAATAGGCTCTGACCGAGCACATATTTTAAAACGAAATACTTCCTTTAAGGAACCAGCGATCAAAATTAATTACATAATACTTGACAATCATATTACATTCAAGACATTTAAGATTAAACAGTACTATATAACATCAGAGAGCTGCAGTCCCAAGTTTTAAGCAGCACATTTCAGATGGACTGCACTGCAACAGTACAATACAAGTGCCTCAGAGGATCTCCCCACACAGGAAGTTATTGCCGCAATCGACAAAATATCATTCCGTGTACAGACCTAAAACAAACTAGAAGCTCTCTTAAGTTTGGTACAGTTAATTCCCTTTCAACATAACATACATCACAAGTCTAGCCCTAGGACGGCACGGACACCCCACAATTTAGTACGCGAAAAACTACAGCGATGCACCCATCACGTATCCTTACAAAATCCAAGAACAGAGAGCCGGCTCCCCAATAGCGGAACATTTAACCACGCGCAGCGTGCTGGTTTGCGGGATGCTGATCTCGCCCTTAACCTCAGCACCAGTTCAAATACTAGTCAGCCTACAATCTTGAACCACCATACACATTCCTTCAGTTACTGCACAGAAAGCCAATGTGATAGGCAAACAGACCAGCATATGATAGAAGCTTAAGCAATTTTCTTACTAGACAAGTCTTATGAATAGTAGCCGTAATTTTTTTTAACGTGAGAACACCTACAATCAAAAGACAAACAACGCCAATCATAAGGAGAGTAGCACATAAGCAAGTAGCAATGGCAACTTCTGCTTAGATTGGCTACAGCGCGTCATTTAACACACCAGAGCACAGTCTTTACAACACAACCAATACAATAGCAAATTACTCGCACGTGTTCTACCCCACGATTTCGATTCGTAAAGTCACAGACAAACTTGGAGAACGTATCACTGAGACCAACATAATGGTGCTCCCTCAGTTACCCCAAATAACTGACTCCCTTAGTTGCACAGCAGAGAACCAGACCTAATTAAACCGCCATAGTTTTCGCCTCTAAATTGCCACAGTGCAACTGAGACTCAATCACAAATGTAATTTTGCATCACCAGTTCCCGTATAGTCAATACAAGCGCCTGATTTTCACCCGTTTATTAACGGCAGGCAGAAACATCGTACGGAAAAGAGCGTAGACACGAGCTCTTACCAATTCTCTTCTCCGAAAGCGGCCGCCGCAACTCTCGGGAACCACTGGGACATCCAGTGCAAAAATCGTTACTCCTTCACACACATTACAGGACGCCCACTTCCCACTGCTTGCTTGTTACGGTGCCTTCCGTTCAGAGCCAAGTCGTATACCTCCGTGCGATAGGTCCAGTCCCACACTCGCTGCGTCAATCCTACAGCCGTCTTCCACCACGTCCCGAAACACACCCCCCCCCCCTCCCCCCCAGCCACACAAACACAGGACCTCGCCTCGTTACTGGTCGCGTAGGCCCCAGAGGGCGCTGCTTACCGCCCTGACCGTGGCAGGGAAGATAAACCACCAGAGTGGCACTATCGATATGAGCCGCCACGGCTCAGGGTATTCTCTGCTTTTGTCATCCTGCTGTGTGTTGCACTGGCAGGTCGAGTGAGTCTGGTAGCAAAAAAAATGGTTCAAATGGCTCTGAGCACTATGGGACTTAACAGCTGTGGTCATCAGTCCCCTAGAACAGAACTACTTAAACCGAACTAACCTCAGGACATCACACACATCCATGCCCGAGGCAGGATTCAAACCTGTGATCGTAGCTGTCGCGTGGTTCCAGACTGAAGCGCCTAGAACCGCACGGCCACCGCAGCCGGCGGGAGGGGTGGGGAGAGGAAATCGGCGTAGAGAGGGTGCAGGAAGAGGTTAGTACCGAGAAGGGGGGATGGGAAAGGAGCTTTGGATGTATATGCAATTCGCAAACATATTTAGCAATTACGAAGTATTGCCGGGGTTGACCGGTCGCTAATAAAGAAATAAAAGTATTTCATGTGCTTTATTAGACTGCATACACTGAAGAGGCAAGACACTGGTATATCTGCCTAATATCTTGTAGGACCCCCACGAGCATGCAGAAGTGTCATGGACTCGATCAGTGTTTGAAGTAGTGCTGGAGGGAACTGACACCACGAACCTGCAGTGCTGTCCATAAATCCGTAAGAGTCCGGGGGTTGGAGGTCTCTTGTGAGCAGCACGTTGCAAAGCAACCCAGATATGCCCAATAATGTTCACGTCTGGGGACTTTGGTGGCTAGCGGAAGTGTTTAAACTCAGAAGAGTGTTCGTGGAGCCACTCTGTAGCAACTCTGGACGTGTGGGGTGTCGCATTGTCCTGCTGGAATTGCCCAAGTCCGTCGGAACGAACAATGGAGACGAATGGATGCAGGTGATCAGAGAGGATGCTTATGTACGCGTCACCTGTCAGTGTGGTATCTAGACGTATCGGGGGTCCCATATCACTCCACTTGCACACGCCCACACCATTACAGAGCCTCCACCAGCCTGACAGTGCCCTGCTGACGTGCAGGGTCCATGGTCCATGAGGTTGTCTCCATACCCGTACACGTCCATCCGCTAGATACAATTTGAAACGAGACTCGTCCGCCCACGCAACGTGCTTCCAGTCATCAACAGTCCAATGCCGGTGCTGACAAGCGAGGGGTAAAGCTTTGTGTCGTGCAGTCATCAAGGGTGCGCGAGTGGGCCTTCGGCTCCGAAAGCCCATATCGATTATGTTTTGTCGAATGGTTCGCACGCTGACACTTGTTAATGGCCCGACATTGAAACCAGCAACAATTTGGAGAAGGGTTGCACTTCTGTCACGTTGAGCGATTCTGTTCAGTCGTCGTCGGTCCAGTTCTTGCAGGATTTTCTTCCGGCCGCAGCGATGTGGATCCGATGTTTTACCGGATCCCTGATATTCACGGTACACTCGTGAAACGGTCGTACGGGAAAATCCCCAGTCAAGGTTACCCCGGACATGCTGTGTCCCGCCGCTTGTGCGCCGACTACGATATGAAGTTCAAACTGACGTAAATCTCGATAACCTGCGATCTCACAAGTGCGCCAGACACTGTTACATAGGCGGTGTCGAGTGCAGCGCCGTATTCTGCCTGTTTACATATCTTTGTATTTCAATAACCCTGTCTATACCAGTTTCTTTGGTGCTTCAGGATTCGAACCTGCGAACGTAGCGGTCGCGCGCTTCCAGATTGAAGCGCCTAAAACCGCTCGGTCACAGCGGCCGGCGTTTGGTACCAGTAGTTACGGATATACGAAGGGCACTGCGCGGGATAGACTAGTTGGGGTGTAGGGGTGCAGCGGACCAGTCTTCGGAATTAAGACGACAACAGCGACGTGGGCAACCTGCTGTAGTAAAAGGGACGGCGACCGGGTTTCCACGGGGGTGGTACTGCGGTATTAAACTGGCGGATCGGGTTCGCCGGTACGTTTTTCGCGCGCCCTCGCCAGACCGTCCTCGTGTAGGGAGGTCCGGAGGTGATTGAGTCCTCTCCCCCGGCGCGTTTACATAAGTCGCCGACGGGCGCAGAGACCCCGCGCCAGCCGAGACGAGACGAGAACGGACGCCTCTTTTACGACGGAGCGCTCGCAGAAAGAAAGAAAGGCAGGGGAAGCAGACGGCGTCGGGACAGAGACGGCAGAATTCCGGGTCTCCATAAAAGCCCGCGGCCGGAATTTTCGCCGCCTTTCGCCCGGTGTTGGTTCCCACCTACCGGCAAAATTGCCGGTTTCCCGCGCCCGCCGGCTCCAATTTGGCGCCGTAAACTGCCAGAAAATACTACGGCCCGGTCGCCGTGTGTGTGTGTGTGTGTGTGTGTGTGTGTGTGTGTGTGTGTGTGTGTGTGTATTTGCGCGGGCCTGCCGGATAGCCGCGCCGGCGACACTTTCCTTTTTCCGCCGCTTTTTCGCCGCCCCCCTTTTAGTTGTTTCTTTTTTTCCTCGTTCTCATCCGCTTTGACATGGTATTCTGCCGCCGTGGGCGGAACGCCATCACTCGGGGCTCTTTACGGCGTCGTAAAGCGGCGGCCCACTCCAGACGTCTGTTTCCGCGCCGTCTGCTCGCCGTGCGCCCACCACGGGCTCAGCTCAGCTCAGCTCATAACCCAGCTCAGCTCAGCTCAGCACACGCTCACTGCCTGCCTGCCTGCCTGCCGCTCTTCCCCACTGAGTGAGGTTTCTCGGGAGTCGATTGCGGCACTTCTCGTGTTCTCCTCTTGAGTTTGGAATTGGACGGTGTTTGCAAGTTTCATTCTGCGGTACAACCGCGTCCCAACGACGAGAACGTACTCGTGTTCTTCAGCTTTAGCCTGTAGTGGGTCGGTGGTAAGCTCTACGGATGCATCGGCGGAGTGGTGCACACGCTGGGCCTCTAGAGTGCATCGGCGCTGCGTGGCTGCTGTCACCGGTGGGTTAGGGCTTGGCCGCCCCGCCCGTGCTGTAGACGCGCACGCCGAGGTTGGCGCATTCTGCAAGTCCGCAGCTTGTGGTCTAGCGTTTACGGTTAGTGCCAATGGATCACGGGGTCCCGGGTTCGACCCCGTCAGGTCGGCGATTTTTCTGCCTGGCGACTAGGTGTTTATGTTGTCCTCATCATTTTCTCATCATCTCGAATACTGGCTAGACTGGACAGTCGAAAGATTGGCAAATTGTACGGACGCTGATAACCGCTTCGTTGAGTGCCCCAGAAACCAAAATGACTTTTCTGGAGACTAGAAATCTGCTCTGTAGCAATCAGCATGGGTTTCGAAAAAGACGGTCGTGTGAAACCCAGCTCGCGCTATTCGTCCACTAGACTCAGATAGCCATAGACACGGGTTCACAGGTAGATGCCGTGTTTCTTGACTTCCGCAAGGCGTTAGATACAGTTCCCCACACTCGTTTAATGAACAAAGTAAGAGCATATGGACTATCGGACCAATTGTGTGATTGGATTGAAGAGAACGCAGCGTGTCATTCTCAGTGGACAGAAGTCTTCCGAAGTAAGAGTTATTTCAGGTGTGCCGCAGGGGAGTGTCGTAGGACCGTTGCTATTCACAATATACATAAATGATGTTGTGGATGACATCGGAAGTTCACTGAGGCTTTTTGCGGACGATGCTCTGGTATAACGAGAGGTTGTAACAATGGAAAATTGTACTGAAATGCAGGAGGATCTGCAGCGAATTGGCGCACGGTGCAGGGAATGGCAATTGAATGTGAATCTAGACAAGTGTAATGTGCTGCGAATTCATAGAAAGATAGATGCCTTTTCATTTAGCTACAAAATAGCTGGTCAGCAACTGGAAGCAGTTAATGCCATAAATTATCTGGGAGTACGAATTAGGAGTGATTTAAAATGGAATGACCATATAAAGTTGATCGTCGGTAAAGCATATGCTACACTGAGATTGATTGGAAGAATCCTAAGGAAATGCAATCCGAAAACAAAGGAAGTAGGTTAAAGTACGCTTGTTCGCCCACTGCTCGAATACTGCTCAGCAGTGTGGGATCCGTACCAGATAGGGGTGATAGAAGAGATAGAGAAGATCCAACGGAGAGCAGCGCGCTTCGTTACAGCGTCATTTAGTAATCGCGAAAGCGTTACGGAGATGATAGATAAACTCCAGTGGAAGACTCTGCAGGAGAGACGCTCAGTAGCTCGGTACGGGCTTTTGTTTTAGTTTCGAGAACATACCTTCACCGAAGAGTCAAGCAGTATATTGCTCCCTCCTACGTATATCTCGCGAAGACACCGTGAGGATAAAATCAGAGAGATTATAACCCACACAGAGGCATACCGACAATCCTTCTTTCCACGAAGAATACGAGACTGGAATAGAAGGGAGAACCGATAGAGGTACTCAGGGTACCCTCCGCCACACACCGTCAGGTGGCTTACGGAGTATGGATGTCGATGTAGATGTAGATCTCATTAACAGCAGCACCAGCATTGTTCGAGCAGTGTTGGGCCGGCGAGTGACGTGCAGTGGGGAGAAACTCGGGCTGGTGTTGCACCGTCTGCGTCATCCAGGACCTCTGAGAAGCGTGTGTCCGCGTAGCCTTCGGCCGTGCTACCACCGATAACACGACACTGACTTCCACGGCTGCTCTGGTGTCCTGCCATGTCAGCGCGGCCTGGTGACTGAAAGGCGCTCTGCTGCGTCCAGTCGCGAGAGTTGGTTCCTGGTGAGCAGTCTGTTCTGGAGTGCATTCGCCCACGGCACACGGATGTCGTCCCATTCATTGTGTTTCAAAAAATGGTTCAAATGGCTCTGAGCACTATGGGACTTCACATCTGAGGTCATCAGTCCCATAGAACTTAGAACTACTTAAACCTAACTAACCTAAAGACATCACACACACCCATGCCCGAGACAGGATTCGAACCTGCGACCGTAGGGGTCGCGCAGCACCCGACTGTAGCGCCTAGAACCGCTCGGCCACTCCGGCCGGCTCCAATCTAGTTGCTCCTGGTGTAAACTGCCGTCGACAGAGCGTACCAATATGCTGTAATTATAGATAGGCTTGAACGCCACGTCGGTTGTAATTAAATAAGTCTGTTTAAATATCAGGAAATGCTCGTTCTTGTCATCATTGATTCATGAAAGATTCCGCATTAGGATGAATATACCTCTATCAGAATAACAAAGTGACTAACAGTTATTTACGAATATAAATATAAACATAGGCTTCCGCAGGCATTGTCACACTGAATAAAATTTTTCCGGGTTTGTGAGTGCCGCCCGTGGGCTGAATGTTTGTGTTGTCCTCAACATTTCATCGTCATTCCTGAGAGTGGCGGGACTGGATCGTGTAAACATGTGTACGGACGCTGACAACCGCGCAGCTGAGCGCCCCGCACACCAAATATCATCTTCATCATCATCATCATCACCATCTTCCTCGTTCGAAGTCTGTTAGTTCTCGCCGTGCGGCCACAATCACATGGGGAACCTTCTCACAGGAACCGCCTGAGTAGAAATGGTGTGCCCTGTGTACGCGATACTACCGCCATGTGTACCAGTATCTGTCCGTATCAGTATGGGTGACCTTCGTCTCCTCAGCGTAGATTCTTCTGGAAAAATGAAACATCTTTCGGACTTAGACGGCCGCGGATGGCGCCCTGCGCTGGACTTGGCCGTCCTGGGCGCCCAGCAGACAGCGCGCTCTGCCGTGCCGCGCCGCCCCCGCAGCTTGACCGGCGCCAAAGGGTGGACGCTGCCACGGCGCCTTGGACGCCGCCGCCGGCTCCGACGCCGACGCTTGGGGAGAGCGACGCGTTTAACGACTTGTTCTCGGAGCGCACGCGGAATGCCCCAGCAGAGCCATAAAGGCGCGCCGTCTCAGGCAGCCTCTTCACTGAACGGCTGCCTCTCCGCTACTCCTGCGCTCATCTCGCCAGGATCTCATTCTGCACTGTGTAAGCCGCATCGCCTACGCTCTGCTACCGAGGACACACCTCCCAACCACCTCCCACCCCCCCTTCTCTCTCTCTCTCTCTCTCTCTCTCTATATATATATATATATATATATATATATATATATATGGGGTTATCAAAAAGTCTGTATAATATATCTCTCTCTCTCTCTCTATATATATATATATATATATATATATATATATATGGGGTGATCAAAAAGTCAGTATAATATACATCTTTCTCTCTCTCTTGATCACCCTATATATATATATATATATATATATATATATATATATATATATATATATATCACGGAATAATGCCGATAGAGAGGTACAAATTGACACACATGCTTCGAACGACATGGTGACATGGCGTTTTATGAGAACCAAAAGAATACAAACGTTCAAAAAATGTCCGACAGATGGCGCTGCATCTGATCAGAATAGCAATAATTAGCATAACAAAGTAAGACAAAGCAAAGATGATGTTCTTTACAGGAAATGCTCAATATGTCCACCATCATTCCCCAACAGTAGCTGTAGTCGAGGAATAATGTTGTGAACAGCACTGTAAAGCATGTCTGGAGTTATGGTGAGGCATTGGCGTCGGATGTTGTCTTTCAGCATCAGTTGTTCGCAGATGATGCTGTAATTTACCGTCTAGTAAGGTCATCGGAAGACCAGTATCAGTTGCAAAGCGATTTAGAAAAGATTGCTGTGTGGTGTGGCAGGTGGCTGTTGGCGCTAAATAATGAACAGTGTGAGGTGATCCACACGAGTTCCAAAAGAAATCCGTTGGAATTCGGTTATTCGATAAATAGTACAATTCTCAAGGCTGTCAATTCAACTATGTACCTGGCTGTTAAAATTACGAACAACTTCAGTTGGAAAGACCACATAGATAATATTGCGGGGAAGGCGAGCCAAAGGTTGCGTTTCATTGGCAGGACACTTAGAAGATGCGACAAGTCCACTAAAGAGACAGCTTACACTACACTCGTTCGTCCTCTGTTAGAATATTGCTGCGCGGTGTGGGATCCTTACCAGGTGGGATTGACGGAGGACATCGAAAGGGTGCAAAAAAGGACAGCTCGTTTTGTAGTAGGGGAGAGAGTGTGGCAGATATGATACGCGAATTGGGATGGAAGTCATTACAGCAAAGACGTTTTTCGTAGCGGCGAGATCTATTTACGAAATTTCAGTGACCAACTTTCCCTTCCGAATGCGAAAATATTTTGTTGAGCCCAACCTACATAGGTAGGAATGATCATCAATATAAAATAAGAGAAATCAGAGATTGTGGTTCGATGAACCATCTGCCAAGCACTTAAATGTGAATTGCAGAGTAGTCATGTAGATGTAGATGTAGAGATGTCGGTCGATCACGATACACTTGCGACTTCAGGTTCGAATCCTGTCTCGGGCATGGATGTGTGTGCAGACCTTAGATTAGTTATGTTTAAGTAGCTCTAGGGGACTGATGACCTCAGATGTTAAGTCCCATTGTGCTTAGAGCCATTTGAACCAGTTGTTTGTTCTGCCTCAAAGCTAATAATCGGACTGACGTCTGAGGACCTGGGAGCACAAGCATGACGAAAGTGGTGGCTGAGCACGCGATCATCACCAAAGGGCGCGTGCAAGAGATCTTTCACGCGTCTAGCAATATGGGGTGGAGTGCCATCCTGCATAACATCGTGCGTTCCAGCAGGTGTTTATCAGCCATGCTGGGGATGATGCGATTCTGTAACATATCGGCGTACGTCTCACCCGTCACGTTAGCACTTTTGCTCCAGCGCCATCTGTCGCACATTTTGTAAACTTTGTTTTCTTTTTTTGTTCTAATGAAACCCCATGTCATTGCAAGCATGTGTGTCAATTTTTAGCTCTCTATCTATATTATTACGTTGTTTATTAGGTTTTCAAATTTATACTGCCCTTTTGATCACCCGGTATATACATATATATAGTGGTCTTCAGCTTAGACAGCTTTCATGCAGCTCTCCATGCTGCTCTATCCTGTGCAACTGCTTCACGTGCAAGTAACTACTGCAATCTAACCTACCTCCTTCAGAATCTGCTTACTGTATTCATCTCTTGGCCTCCCTCTACGATTTTTACTCTCCACGCTTACCTACTAAATTGGTGATCCCTTGATGGCTCAGAACGTGTCCTACCAACCGATCCCTTTTTCTAGTCAGTTTTTGCTACAAATTCCTCTTCTACGCAATTCTATTCAGTATCTCCTCATTAGTTACGCAATGTATCCGTCCAATCTTCAGCTCAGCTTTCTTCTGTACCACCACATTTCAAACACTCCTCTTCTTTTCCAAACTGTCTATCGTACATATTTCACTTCCATACATGGCTTCACTCCTTACAAATACCTTCAGAAAATACTTCCTAACACTTAAATCTGTACTCGATGTTAACAAATTTCTTTTCTTCGGAAATGCTTTCCTTGCCATTGCCAGTCTACTTTTTATACCCTCTCTACGTCGACCATCATCAGTTACTTTGCTTCCCAAATAGCAAAACTCATCTGCTATATTTCCTAAACTAATTCCCTCGGCAGCACCTTATTTAATTCGATTACATTCTTTATCCTCGTTTTGCTTTTGTTGACGTTCATCTTATATCGCCCTTTCAAGACACTATCCATTCCATTCAACTGCTCTGCCAGCTCGTTTGCTGACAGGACGTGTACGTGTATGGAGAAAACCACACGAAACCGTGAAGCGTGTACTCCAGGAGAGGACTGTCCAAGCTGGTGGAGACTCTGTAATGCTGTGGGGCGTGTGCAGTTGGACTGATGGGCCCCTGATACGTCTAGATACGACTCTGACAGGTGACACGTACGAAAGCATTCTCTCTGCCCACCTGCATCCATTCGTGTCCATTGTGCGTAGCGTCGGACTCAGGCAATTCCAACAGGACAATGCGACACCTCACACGTCCAGAATTGCTACAGAGCGGCTCTAGGGACAATCTTATTAGTTTAACCACATCCACTGGCCACCAAAGTCCCCACCCATGAACATTATTGAGCCTATCTGGGATGCCTTCCAACGTCCTGTTCAGAAGAGATCTGCAAGCCGTCGTACTCTTACGAATTTATGGACAGCACTACAGGATCCTTGGTCTCAATTCCCTCCGTCACTACTTCAGGTATTACTCGAGTCCGTGCTACACGCGTTGTGGCATTTCTGCGTGCTGGCGGGGGGACCTACACGATATTAAGTAGGCGTACCAGATTCTTTGGCTCTTCCGTGTATGTGCCTATCGCCTGGACCGCGGTCGGCGCCGATGTCCGGGGCAGGCGAGGCTAATTTATATCTCAATCAGCGGGAGGGGAAACTGAGTACAAAACAGGAAAGGACAGGGCAGAGGGGGCTGGACTCGCTCCGGGAATGTTAATGAGCAGGAGGCAGGGCCGCCGCTGTTTGGCGGGTCGCGCTGCGGGCCAGCCGCTAACCCGGTAGAGCCGCCTTTGTCCGCGGCGCTGTTTTTCTGCGGCCCAACCTAGGCAGGCAGGTAGCGCGCCGCAGCGGCCGTCACCAAAACACGTACACCGAGGTCGTACTGCCCACCTACAGCACTGCCGTTTAATAATGACTTCAAATTTATTCCAATCTACTGTACCGTCGGGATACAGCAGGCTTCTGTTGGGATTAACAGCCCTACGGTGCAGAACACTCCTTATTGGCTGAAAAACGACGCCTTTCACCTGGACAGGGCCACATCAGGTTACCTCGTCCAGTCTGTGTCATCAGTTGAGCTACTAACAAGGGAACCTCCCCATCGCACTCCCCTCAGATTTAGTTATAAGCTGGCACAGTGGATAGGCATTGAAAAACTGAACACAGATCAATCGAGAAAACAGGAAGAAGTTGTGTGGAACTATGAAAAAAATAAGCAAAATATACAAACTGAGTAGTCCTTGGATAAGATAGGTAACAACAAGGAGAATGTGAGCTCAGGAGCGCCGTGGTCCCGTGGTTAGACTGGGCAGGTGCGGAGTGAGAGGTCCTTGGTTCAAGTCTTCTCTCGAGTGAAAAGTTTAATTTTTTGTTTTCAGGCAATTATTTTCTGTCTGTCCGTCCGTGACAAACTCTTATGTTTTCATCACTTTTTTGAGAATGATTATCACATCCACAAGAAAACCTACATCGGGCAAGGTAGAAGAATCTTTTTACCCATTCGCCAGGTGTACAAGTTAGGTGGGTCGACAACATATTCCTGTCATGTGACGCACATGCCGTCACCAGTGTCGTATAGAATATATCAGACGTGTTTTGCCGTGGAGGAATCGGTTGACCTATGACCTTGCGATCAAATGTTTTCTGTTCCCATTGGAGAGGCACGTCCTTTCGTCTACTAATCGCACGGTTTTGCGGTGCGGTTGCAAAACACAGACACTAAACTTATTACAGTGAACAGAGACGTCTATGAACGAACGGACAGATCATAACTTGGCGAAAATAAATAAAGTAAACTTTTCACTCGAGGGAAGACTTGAACCAAGGACCTCTTGCTCCGCAGCCGCTCACGCTAACCACGGGACCACGGCGCTCCTGAGCTCAAATTATCATTGATGTTGCCTATCTTCCTCATGGACTATTCAGTTTGTATATTTTGCTTATTTTTATCATAGTTCCGCACAACTTCTTCCTGTTTTCTAGATTGATCTGTGTTCAGTTTTTCAAGGCCTGTCCACTGTGCCAACTTATAACTAAATCTGAGGGGGGGTGCGATGGGGAGGTTCCCTTGTGAGTATACTCCGCGTGAGCGCGAATAAGCTACTGGCAGTTTGTTGCAGACAGTGTTCACGGCGTGGTCTCACTCTCCATTGCTATGACCCACATCACGTGAAGTAACCTGCCGATACACACTACTCGGGTGAAACGCGCCAAAAGGAGTATTCTGCAACGTAGCAGTGCCTTTTAATATTCTTAACTTCGAATCTCGGTAAAAATTATTTACAAAAAAATTGAAAAAATGGCAGAAGACTACGTCGGAGAATTTGGATCCAGAGAGATGTAGGTGCACCAAAGCCGTATATTAGAAGATCGGTTAATGAAAGAGAGAAAGCTTCTGACAAATTTGACTTTAATACTATCTTTGAAATTCGAAGAGTAGCAGGGTAAAACATAGCGAACAGAAGGGTACATATACAACTTGCACAGAAACCAGGCGAGGCGAGTGGTGCCAACGAAACGAGTGGTTGAGTAGGAATTGAAGTTCAGGGAGAAGAAATAAACTTTGAGACTTCCTGGCAGATTAAAACTGTGTGCCGGACCGAGGCTCGAACTCGGGACGTTTGGCTTTTGCGGGGCAAGTGCTCTACCAAGCAGGGGAGCTTCTGTAAAGTTTGGAAGGTAGGAGACGAGGTACTGGCCGAAGTAAAGCTGTGAGGACGGGGCGTGAGTCGTGCTGGGGTAGCTCAGTTGGTAGAGCACTTGCCCGCGAAGGGCAAAGGTCCCGAGTTCGAGTCTCAGTCCGGCACACAGTTTTAGTCTGCCAGGCAGTTTCATATCAGCGCACACTCCGCTGCAGAGTGAAAATCTCATTCTGGAAAGTCCTTGGAGTTGTGGTATATATCGATTATACCGAGTCGCCTACATCACAATTGCATCTTTGATGGATGTTGCAGAATCGTCTTACTGTAACTGTAGTTTTCATAGTGACATTCTTTATAGCAGTAGGGTAGCAGGCAAGAGTATGTTCCGCATTATGTATGTCTGAATAACTGATGAGACAGCTGATTAAATATTTAGAACTCATCGATGTAATAGTTTTTATATTAATCAATATCAATTTATTAAAAATTTTATATGTTGTATAGGATATTTTTCATACATAGCTTTTGCCATGGGTGTAACTAATCTTATATTTTAAAACAAAAGAGTAGGTGCATCTTCATTATAAAATTTAGTCAAAATATTTTTCGCGAAAATCTAATTGTTCATTGAGCAGAACTGATGATTTGGTTTTCAAATGAGCATATATATGGATTTCTTGTAAGATATTCATAAGTAAGCCTTTATTTGCATAATGAAGAAGTTGTAGATTCTGCTCTACTCTCCCCTCAGCATGGTTATTAAATGTTATGTGATGGCCGAATACAGATTTTGTTCGTGAGGTACCCGACGTATGTTCTTTGTACCTTACTGCAAAGCTGCGAACTGTTTGGCCGATATATATTTTCTCACAGTCTCTACATTGGATCTTTTACACTGCTTATCTGAAAGCGTCGTATTGTGAACGCTGATTGGCAGTTGTGAAGTAGTGTGAGAGGAAGTAGGCGGAGCCTGTGCACATTTAAGCTCGTGCTCAGCACTCATAACCATGAGTTGAGGAGAGCTCCGCCTACCCTCCTCCAAGGAAGCCATGGGTATAATAAGCTTTATTTTATCTTGTTAAAATTTTGTGGTCAGTAGACACTTTTCATTTTATTTAAAATTGTTTTCTAGTATTTTCTAAAATTAATTCACAGGTCTGAAGATGGTTATATATAACCGAAACCGGTCACGTACGCTATTGAGAGATAAGTGTTGTGATCAAGACTGAAGTTTAGTTAAAATATAATAATCTATTGATCACTGTATCCAAACATGTTTACCAAAATTGTACATTTGATCACATAGTGTATACTGGCGGCCGTTCACCGCACCGTTTCCTGCGAGGTAATCGGGCAGTACTGGCCTATACCAATTTTTGTTTTTTCTTGTTTTATTGTAAATCCGACACAGCGTGAGCGCGTGGGTGGTGGGTGTGCGCGTGCGCGTGTGCGTACGGAACGGTCTCCCGTTCGCTCCAGACACGGCGACCCAGCACGAGAGAAGAGAAGAGACGGGGCAGGCGGCAGGGGCAGGGGCGGGCAGGGTTCGTTGTCCGCGGGCGCGTTCTAAAAATGCCTCCGCGCGGTCCGCCCGCCTGTCCCCCTGTCTCCTTGCGGCTGCAGCTGCCGCCTAGGCGCCGCTTACAGCCCCCGTCCAGTTCCCACCAACAGCGGCTCCCGAGTACCCTCAGACTACCGACGCCTGCTCCACAGACTGGTACTGCCGCCGTCGCGCAACACTAATCATATGACTGTTCCAGAGTTCCTGTCCATACCGCTTTAATGTTTTTTTCGTGCTGGTCAAGTAGTGCTGACTGCATCCGATATTTTACTCGATTGTTTTTACACTGAAGCACCAAAGAAACCGGTATACACATGCTTATTGAAATACAAAGATATGTAAACAGGCAGAGTACGGCGCTGCGCGCGACAGCGCCTGTACAGGTACGGCCAAACTTTCAGGAAACATTCCCCACACGCAAAGAAAGAAAAGATGTTATGTGCACATGTGTCCGGAAACGCTTCCTTTCCATGTTAGAGCTCATTTTAGTTTCGTCAGTATGTACTGCACTTCCTCGATTCACCGCCAGTTGGCCCAATTGAAGGAAGGTAATGTTGACTTCGGTGCTTGTGTTGACATGTGACTCATTGCTCTACAGTACTAGCATCAAGCACGTCAGTACGTAGCATCAACGGGTTAGTGTTCATCACGAACGTGGCTTTGCAGTCAGTGCAATGTTTACAAATGCGGAGTTGGCAGATGCCCATTTGATGTATGGGTTAGCACGGGGCAATAGCCGTGGCGCGCTACGTTTGTATTGCAGCCAGGAAGATCTGCAGCGGATAGGCACTTGGTTCAGGGAGTGGCAACCGACCTTTAACATAGACAAATGTAATGTATTGCGAATACATAGAAAGAAGGATCGTTTATTCTATGATTGTATGATAGCGGAACAAACACTGGTAGGAGTTACATCTCTAAAATACCTGGGAGTATGCGTGCGGAACGATTTGAAGTGGAATGATCATATAAAATAAATTGTTGGTAAGGCGGGTACCAGGTTGAGATTCATTGGGAGAGTCCTTAGAAAATGTAGTCCATCAGCAAAGGAGGTGGCTTACAAAACACTCGTTCGACCTATACTTGAGTATTGCTCATCAGTGTGGGATCCGTACCAGGTCGGGTTGACGGAGGAGATAGAGAAGATCCAAAGAAGAGCGGCGCGTTTCGTCACAGGGTTATTTGGTATGCGTCATAGCGTTACGGAGATGTTTAGCAAACTCGAGTGACAGACTCTGCAAGAGAGGCGCTCTGCATCGCAGTCTAGCTTGCTGTCCAGGTTTTGAGAGGGTGCGTTTCTCGATGGGGTATCGAATATATTGCTTCCCCCTGCTTATACCACCCGAGGAGATCACGAATGTAAAAATAGAGAGATTCGAGCGCTCACGGAGGCTTTCTGGCAGTCGTTCTTCCCGCGAAACATACGCGACTGGAACAGGAAAGGGAGATAATGACAGTAGCACATAAACTGCCCTCCGCTACACACCGATGGGTGCCTTGCGGAGTATTAATGTAGAGATGTAGATGTGGAACGTTCTCAACTGGTGGGAGATCCGGCGACCTTGTTGGCGAAGCACAAAGACAAGCAGAAGCAACTCTCGCCGTTGCGGGCGGGCATTATCTTGCGGAAATGTACGCCCAGGTTGCATTCACGTGAAGGGCAAGAGATCGGGGCGTAGAATATCGTTGCCGCATTGCTGTGGTGTAAGGGTGGCGCGGATGGCAAACAAAGGGGTCCTGTTATGGTACCCCAGATCGTGACACCCGGTTGTGGTGCCGTGTGGCAGGCGACAGTCATGCCGGTTCCACGCCGCTGTCCGAGGCGTCTGCTGACACGTCTTCTGTGCTGATCGGCGCTCACTTGTACTCCAGTCCGTGGCATTCCAGGCCGAAGACGTGTCTGGAGGCGCCCTGGACAGCGGTGCGGCGCGGCACCAACCTGTCGGCTCGACTACCGGGAGCCATCGTCCGGGGTGCCAGTCGAGAGCCGTCCTTCCTCATCTGCGGTCCCCTCACACCACAGCGGTACGCCGACGACATTCTGTGTCCCCCCTTGTCGCCCGTCACGGTGAACAACGGTGGACCTCCATTTCAGCAAGATAATGCCCGCCCGCTCACGACCAGAGTTCCTACTGCTTTTCGTCGTTGTTGCCAAACCGTGCCGTGACCAGCCAGCTCGCCGGAACTCTCCCAGACTGAGAACCTTTGGAGCCTTATAAGCAGGGCCCTGCAGCCATCTCAGGATTTTGACCATCTACAGCGCCAGTTGGACATAATTTGGCTCGATTTTCCTTATGAGGACATCCGACAGGTCTTGTCAGTCAATGCCGAGCGGAATAACTGATTCCGTAGCGGTCAGACGTGGGCCAAAGCATTGTTGACTTGTCCGATTTGTGAAGCTCTTTCTCTCGAATGAATAGTCTAGTTTTTCTCAAATTGTAAACATTTGTTTGTCTGTAAATGTGCACGACATCTGTCGATTCCCGTCCTTTTCGGATAGTTCAATCTATATCTACATACATACTCCGCAATCCACCATACGGTGCGTGGCGGAGGGTACCTCGTACCACAACTAGCACCTCCTCTCCCTGTTCCACTCCCAAACAGAACGAGGGAAAAATGTCTGCCTATATGCCTCTCTACGAGCCCTAATCTGTCTTACCTTATCTTTGTGGTCTTTCCGCAAAGTGTAAGTTGGTGGCAGTAAAATTGTACTGCAGTCAGCCTCAAATTCTGCTTCTCTAAATTTCCTCAGTAGCGGTTCAGGAAAAGAACGCCTCCTTTCCTCCAGAGACTCCCACCCAAGTTTCTGAAGCATTTCCGTAACACTCGCGTGATGATCAAACCTACCAGTAACAAATCTAGCAGCCCGCCTCTGAATTGCTTTTATGTCCTCCCTCAATCCGACCTGAAAGGGATCCCAGAAGCTCGAGCAGTACTCAAGAGTAGGTCGTATTAGTGTTTTATTAGCGGTCTCCTTTACAGATGAACCACATCTTCCCAAAATTCTACCAATGAACCGAAGACGACTATCCGCCTTCCCCACAACTGCCATTACATGCTTGTCCCACTTCATATCGCTCTGCAATGTTACGCCCAAATATTTAATCGACGTGACTGTGTCAAGCGCTACACTACTAATGCAGTATTGAAACATTATGGGATTCTTTTCCCTATTCATCTGCATTAATTTACAATTATCTATATTTAGATTTAGCTGCCATTCTTTACACCAGTCACAAATCCTGTCCACGTCATCTTGTATCCTCCTGCAGTCACCGAACGACGACACCTTCCCGTACACCACAGCGTCATCAGCAAACAGCCGCACATTCCTATCCACCCTATCCAAAAGATCATTTATGTAGATAGAAAACAACAGCGGACCTACCACACTTCCCTGGGGCACTCCAGATGATACCCTCACCTCCCATGAACACTCACCATCAAGGACAACGTACTCGGTTCTATTACTTAAGAAGTCCGCCGTTTCTTTTTTGTCCTACTATGTACAGAGAAGGGCTGTAATAAGAGACAAGCTATACGCACTGTGTTACAGTACGTCATAGTTCGCCGGCGTTTCCGTAATGTACGACACAGCCAAGAAATTTTCAGTGCTAAT
Organism: Schistocerca piceifrons; assembly: GCF_021461385.2. NCBI lineage: Eukaryota > Metazoa > Arthropoda > Insecta > Orthoptera > Acrididae > Schistocerca > Schistocerca piceifrons. The sequence goes on from NC_060147.1 coordinate 5,038,700, forward strand.
CTTGCAGCAGACAGCTGTTGAACCCTCGCAACAATCCAGGTCTTTGTGACGTCACGAACACGTGCTGCCATCTGCTGCCGAAGCGTCCCTAACGAGAAACTCTGGGACGGCGCCGCCACTGCGGGCAGAATATTTAGACTCGGCCAGTTTTTAATTTTCCACTTCGTGTTTTTTTTCTTAAAAAGTAAACGAAAGCCAATTTCGTAGCGCGGGGTTCGGCGCACACTACCGGACATTCCATTCGGACGCGACCAGGAAATTTACGGCGTCGGTAAATCAGGGACGTTGCCCCTTTGTGGCCGCGGGCGGCCGATATTCGGACACAAATATGCACGCCGGAAGAGCGCGCACAAGAAGTGGGTCGGACTGTGTTTTGTTTGCCCTCCTATCCGATGCCCCCTCGTGCGGTGCCTGATCAGTCGGCTCGGCGCGTAGCACCGGAGCAAGCGGCGAGGACGCGCGGAATGCGGCGACAAGACAGGGAGAGAGAGAGACAGAGAGGACAGGAGGTCGCTCTTTTTCCGACCTCTTCCCTCCTCCTTCCGCCCTCTGCCCTCTCCAGAAACAAAGGCCTGGACTGCCCTACACGTATCGTTTCTGCTTCTCTGCGTTCGCCAACCTCTCCAGTAACCGCCAACGGTTGCAGCCCATTGCGTCCTTAACGATCCGTAGTAGTTCCCCGCGTGAAATCAATTATTGTTCCATAATGACACAGGGAAAAGAAAACTGAAGATGTCTCAGCTGACGATCTGTTTCCCTCTAGGAAAGCTCAGATATTGAATAATAAAATAAACGAAAGGGATAAGAAGCGGTTAAACCAGTAGGAAAAAAATAAAGAAAAAACTAAACAATTAATTCATCTTAAACAAACCAGTAAAGGAGCAAGCAGTAAAGGAAACAAAAGAAAAATTCTGAGTAGCTCTTAAATTCCATGGAGAAGAAATAAAAACTTCGAGGTTCGCCGATGACATTCTGTCAGAGACAGCAAAGGACTTGGAAGAGCAGTTGAACGGAATGGATAGTGTCTTGAAAGGGGGATATAAGATGAACATCAACTAAAGCAAGAGGATAATGGAATGCAGTTGAATTAAGCCGGGTGATGCTGAGGGAATTAGATTAGGAAATGAGACACTTAGTAAAGGAGTTTTGCTGTTTGGGGAGCAAAATAACTGATGATGGTCGAAGTAGAGAGGATATGTAGGCTGGCAGTGGCAAGCAAGGCGTTTCTGAAGAAGAGAAATTTGTTAACATCGAGTATAGATTTAAGTGTCAGGAAGTCGTTTCTGAAAGTATTTGTATGGAGTGTAGCCATGTATGGAAGTGAAACATGGACGATAAATAGTTTGGACAAGAAGAGAATAGAAGCTTTCGAAATGTGGTGCTACAGAAGAATGCTGAAGATTAGATGGGTAGATCACATAACTAATGAGGAGGTATTGAACAGAATTGGGGGGAAGAGGAGTTTGTGGCACAACTCGACAAGAAGAAGGGATCACTTGGTAGGACATGTTCTGAGGCATCAAGGGATCACAAATTTAGCATTGGAGGGTAGCGTGGAGGGTAAAAATCGTAGAGGGAGACCAAGAGATGAATACACTAAGCAGATTCAGAAGGATGTGGGTTGCAGTAAGTACCGGGAGATGAAGTTTGCACAGGATAGAGTACCATGGGGAGCTGCATTAAACCAGTCTCAGGACTGAAGACCACAACAACAAACAAACCATTTCAAGAATCAAGTCCTTTGAATAAAATCCTGGCAAAAAAGGTATACCAAAGAAAGATAAACTAGAAAAATTAAAACAAACAGAAGTTAAAGGTATAAAATTTACAACTGAGCCCATGAAACAAATATCCTGAGAATCCATTAAGCTATGATTTATTGAACCTGCACACGTAAATAATAATGCCTTAAACAAAGCATGAGCCAATAAATGAAAGGATGCAAGCTTTGGATAACCCATAGCCAAAATTCTTATTGTAAAGACACCAGAGCGGCTATTCTGACGCTGTTGACAATGGAAGCAAGACTAAAGGGAAATAAGGACACGTTTATAGGATGTGTAACTGGAGAAAGCGTTCGACAAAGCAAAATGGTGCAATATGTTCGAAATTCTGTACAAGAGCCAATAGGGAATCATAAGAGTGGATGACCGAGAAAGAAGTACTCGGATCAAAAAAGGTGTAAGACGAGGATTCAGTCTTTCCCCCTACTGTTCAGTCTGTACATCGACGAAGCAATGACGGAAATAAAAGAAAGGTTCAGGAGTGGAATTAAAATTCGAGGTGAATGACTATTAGTCATACGACTCGCTGTTGACATTACTATCCTGAGTGAAAGTGGAGAAGAATTACAAGATGTGCTGAATGCAATGAACATCCTAATGAGTACAGAATACGAACTGAGAATGAACTGAAGAAAGAATTAATGAGAAGCAGCGGAAATGAGAACAGCGAGAACCTTAACATCGGTTCCCGGGTTCGATTCCCGGCGGGGTCAGGAATTTTCTCTGCCTCGTGATGACTGGGTGTTGTGTGATGTCCTTAGGTTAGTTAGGTTTAAGTAGTTCTAAGTTCTAGGGGACTGATGACCAGAGATGTTAAGTCCTATAGTGCTCAGAGCCATTTGAACCGTTTTTGAACCTTAATATCACGATTGGTCACGAAGTGAAGCAAGTCAGCTACCTTGGCTGCAAAATAACCCAAGATGGACGGATTAAGGAGGACATCAAAAGCAGACTAGCACTGGCCAGGAGAAGTCTACTAGTATCAATCACGTGGGTTAATTTGAGGGAGAAATTACTGAGAATCTACGTTTGGAGCACAGCATAGCATGGAACTGAAACATGTAATTCTGTCAGAGGCGGCAAAGGATCTGGAAGAGCAGTTGAACGCATGGACAATGTCTTGAAAGAGGGACATAAGATGAACATCAACAGAAACGAAACGAGGATAATAGAATGCAGTAGAATTAAATTAGGTCATGCGGAGGGAATTAGATTAGGAAATCAGAGAAAATGGTAAATCAGTTTTCCCATTTGGGAAGTATAGTAACTGACGACTGTCAAAGTAGAAACTCCTCCCGAATAGACCGTCAAGGCCCAAAGGCACCCACCGACCGCCGTGTAGTCCTCAACAATAGGCGTCACTGCATGCGGATATGGACGGTCTTGTGGTCACTACACCGCTCTCCCGACCGTATGTCAGTTTGCGACACCGGAGCAGGTAGTTATCAATCAAGTAGCTTCTCAGTTTGCTTCACAAGGGCTGAGTGCAGTTGGAAAGACCACATAGATAATTTTGTGGGGAAGGCGAGCCAAACGTTGCATTTCATTGGCAGGACACTTAGAAGATGCAACAAGTCTACTAAAGAGACACCTTAACTACACTCGTTCGTCCTCTGTTAGAATATTGCTGCGCGGTGTGGGATCCGTACCAGGTGGGATTGACGGAGGACATCGAAAGGGTGCAAAAAAAGGGAAGCTCGTTTTGTATTATGACGTAATAGGGGAGAGAGTGCGGCAGATATGATACGCGAGTTGGGATGGAAGTCATTAAAGCGAAGACGTTTTTCGTCGCGGCGAGATCTATTTACGAAATTTCAGCCACCAACTTTCTCTTCCGAATGCGAATATATTTTGTTGAGCCCAGCCTACATAGGTAGGAATGATCATCAAAATAAAAGAAGAGAAATCAGAGCTCGGAACAGAAAGGTTTAGGTGTTCGTTTTTCCCGCGCGCTGTTCGGGAGTGGAATGGTAGAGAGATAGTATGATTGCGGTTCGATGATCCCTCTGCCATGCACTTAAATGTGAATTGCAGAGTAGTCATGTAGATGTAGATGCAGATGAGTGTAGACCGCCCCCGGTAGCTGAGTGGCGCCGGCACATTAGCTCAGCGTGCTCGGTCAGAGGGTTTGGCTACCCTCTGTAATAGAAAAAAACTGAGTGAACGGATCAACGCACGTACGCCACGAACAAATTCAACGAACAATAAAGAGCAAAATGAAATTTTAAAAAACGTGGTCAGCGTGACAGAATGTCAATCCTAAGGGCCCGGGTTCGATTCCCGGCTGGGTCGGAGATTTTCTCCGCTCAGGGACTGCGTGTTGTGTTGTCCTAATCATCATTATTTCATCCCCATCGACACGCAAGTCGTCGAAGTGGCGTCAAATCGAAAGACTTGCACCAGGCGAACGGTCTGCCCGACAGAAGGCCCTAGTCACACGACCTTTATTTATGGAGTGTAGCCATGTATGGATGGGAAACATGGACGATAAACAGTTTAGACAAGAAGTGAATGGAAGGTTTCGAAATGCGGTCCAGTGGAGAATCGTCTAACTAAGGAGGAGGCAGCCTAGAAAAAGGGATCGGTTGGTAGGACACGTTCTGAACTAACTTATGCTAAGAACAACTCACACACACACACACATGCCAGAGGGAGTATTCGAGGGGCTACGCAATCCGTGACATTGCCCCTCAAACCGCGCGGCCACTCCGCGCGGCGCCAGTTTAGTATTGGTGGGAAGCGTGGAAGGTGGAAACCGTAGAGGGAGACTGAGAGATGAATACACTAACAAGGGAACCTCCCCATCGGACCGCCTTCAGATTTAGTTATAAGCTGGCACAGTGAATAGCCTTTAAAAATTGAACACAGATCAATCGAGAAAACAGGAAGAAGTTGTGTGGAACTATGACAGAAAAAAATAAGCAAAATATACAAACTGAGTAGTCCATGCGCAAAATAGGCAACATCAAGGAGAATGTGAGCTAAGGAGCGCCGTGGTCCCGCGGTTGGCGTGAGCAGCTGCGGACCGAGAGGTCGTTGGTTCAAGTCTTCCCTCGAGTGAGAAGTTTACTTTCTTTATTTTCGCAATGTTATGATCTGTCCGTTCGTTCATTGACGTCTCTGTTCACTGTAATGAGTTTAGTGTGTTTTGCGACCGCACCGCAAAACCGTGCGATTAGTAGACGAAAGGACGTGCCTGTCCAATGAGAACCGAAAACATTTGATCGCAGGGTCATAGGTCAACCGATTCCTCCACAGGAAAACACGTCTGATATATTCCATACGACACTGGTGACGTCATGTGCGTCACATGACTGGAATATGTTGTCGACCCGCTTAACTTGTACACTTGGCGAATGGGTAAAAAGGTTCTTCTACCTCGCCCGATTTAGGTTTTCTTGTGGATGTGATAATCACTCCCAAAAAAGTGATGAAAACATAAGAGTTTGTCACATAAATTGCAACAAATGAATGCAACAGTTTCACAGTCGCACAGTTTTCCCTGTGCTCTGTCAAAACATACGTTTTTAACGTTTTCAGATTTTTCCGTGTGTAGACCGTCATATCTTGCATATGTCCAAGCAAATCTGAACATGTCCTGGAATTTTGGAGAGCGAAGTTGATTATGTGTGAGTGCCTGAACTTTGATAATTGTCTGAAAATAAAAAGTTAAACTTCTCACTCGAGGGAAGACTTGAACCAAGGACCTCTCGTTCCGAAGCTGCTCACGCTAACCACGGGACCACGGCACTCCTGAGCTCACACTGTCCTTGATGTTGCCTATCTTGCGCAAGGACTGCTCAGTTTGTATAGTTTGCTTATTTTTTTCATAGTTCCACACAACTTCTTCGTCTTTTCTCGATTGATCTGTGCTCAGTTTTTCAAGGCCTATCGACTGCGCCAACTTATAACTAAATCTGATGGGGGTGCGATGGGGAGTTTCCCTTGTAACCAGATTTAGAAGAATGTAGGTTGCAGTAGTTATTCGGAGATGAAGAGGCTTGCACAGGACAGAGTAGCATAGAGAGCTGCGTCAAGCCAGTCTCTGGATGGAAGACAACAACAACAATTCTTGGAAAATAGGTGCGAGAATAACATGCCGGTCGTGACTCTAAGTCGTGTACGCACTTTGGCAGCAGTCGGCGTGATGTTTCGTGACTCGGAGGTTTTTCTGAAAGCGCGGAAGCGCCGAATCCTGGAGGTGCGCGGCGTACGCCTGGACGCGTCTCCTTGGGGAGCGCGACGTCGCCCCCTGCTGCTGTCCCGCGACGCGACGCGACGCGACGCGATACAATCGGCGCATAATGCGGGCCACTAGCGCCAGGAATGTGGGGCTCGCCGGCCTGGAGGCTGGAATTCGCCGGCGCTCTAGCCGCCCGGCCGCCTGCACCGTGTAGCGTGCGGTTTCTTGCTCGTCTCCGCGAGAGCGAGCCCGGCGGGCGAGGCAAGAAACCGCCAGCACGCCCTTGTCAGGATTCTTGCGCGACCCGATAAACAAGGCGGCGATGATGGATCGGCGACAGCCCGCCAGATCGTGTTTGAAGTCCGATTGTTCCGGCCCGATCGGAGCATAAAAAGTCGTCGGCCTTTTTGCGCGGCGAGCGTCTTCGCTAATAACGCCGCCGCCGATAAATAAGGGCGGAAAGGATAGTCTGGCGCGGGGTTCTTGTGCTGGCGGTGGTCTCCCCCCTCCCCCCGCTGTAGATTGACTCGTTTTGCGAGGTGGCTCCGCTTCTGAGGACGCCTTCCCTAGTATGGCGAAACAGCCCGAGGACTCCGTGTCGTGGTCCCCAGCCCGGCCGTCTCGCCGCAAAAAGCACCCTCCGCCCCGCGCTGCAATCTGCGCCCGCGCCTACGCCGTCCCCCTAATTGAGACATGAATTGCCGCTGCTCGGGTAAACGGTAGGTGCCGTGTTTGCTTTCAGCATTCCGGAAGCTCCGGCTCCCAGTGTTGCCGGTAACTTTTAGATTTCGTGTTCGTTTTGGCTTCTGAGCTGAATTCGTAGAGGCATCGTCATACATACCAGCTTTAACGTATTCGAGAGTGTTGTGTACATAGTTCCGCGTACTCAGCGCGTACACAACTTTCCCACTAGAGCGCGCCCCGCTAAGCACGACAGCGCAGGCGCAGCGCTCGTCCGTCTCCGCACTACGAGATGGCGCTGCCTTAGAGACGGACCAAATTCTGCTTGCGCCGATCCGCGTATTAATATGTAACGCAGCCAATGGGATTACAGCTAACGTAGAACCTTTTCTCCTCATGGATCACACTCGCGCAGTGATACATGAACGCGCGAGGTATTATAACGAGTGTACAGACCTTTCATTAGTCAGTCTGCATTTGTCTGCACCAGTCTGTACCAGTCAGCATCAGTCTGTAGTCAAGTTTCAGTCTGCGCCTAATAATATTACCATATTCCTGTACATAGCCATGAAGATAAATGAATAGACATTTTGTCAAGTATCAGAGATATATGAGAATAAGATTAACGTACCAAGACCAAAGGAACTTCAGATTGTCAATTGTAAATAGCATCCAGAATGTAGTTAAGTAATTTTTCTGCTTGTTATTATTTTAATAAATGTGTGTGAAAATTAATCAAGTTCTGTTTAAAGTTGGTCACCGTCAACCTGCTACTCTAAGTGTGCAAGTGGCATTTCTATTGTCTGATCTAACGGCAGAAGATAAACACGCCACGATAAGACCACGAGACATATTGCTGACACTCGCCTACTTCGTTAGAGTGACAAGTCAAATAATCTGATGGTGTGTGTACCGAAGGTCTTGCAGTACGCACACCACACGTAATAACAACGTACGGAATACAGAAATAAGTCACTATCCAGTAAAGGCCTCCGGATCCCCGTACCAGATTTTTTATACAATTTATCTCCCATATATAAAACTTCAAACAGCAGATGACCATAGAAGCGAGTTTAATTATTTATTACTTTTCTTAGCTCCCAGTCGGCGGTGCGGGTCTCCTGCATCGTCCCCTACGCTCCGCGGACTATGGGACCCCATCATCATTGTGTGGAGCACAGGCTGCAACAAGGGATCGCCATCTCGTTCTATGTTTTGCTACTACCGGATGGTTACAATTAATTAAAGTAGTGTGTAAGTCTAGAGTCCGATGACCTCAGCAGTTTGGTCCCATAGGAACTTAGCGCAAATTTGCAAAATTTTCCGAAAGACGCGCTGCGGAATGGTCGCTACAGCCTCGGGAAACAGCCTGTAGGCGCACCAGAGAGACACGGGTGGGGGTGGAGCCTCCTCTCCAGCTTCCAGACGGACCAGCTGGTTGCCGCCGCTCCCTGGCACTAAGGCGCGCACTTTACGGCGCACGGCCGGGCTGCCAGTCGATAACTGCGCAGTAAAGCCCCCCCACACACACACAGTGTTGCAGTTTGCCCTCACTCAGGAATGCTGTCGACTTCCACCTTCGCTTGCGTGGGGCCATGTTGCCTGAATTGTAATTCGTGCACTCTCTCTCTCTCTCTCTCTCTCTCTCTCTCTCTGTGTGTGTGTGTGTGTGTGTGTGTGTGTGTGTGTGTGTAGGGATCAATTAAGAATAGCAGCTCCTGCGTCTCAGTTTACTTCCCAGTGAACAGTTCGCCCAGCTGAAAATACGAAAAGAAGTTATGTCTGTACTTGCCTCCCCACCGGACAAACAGTCGATCTGCCCGCTAAAGACGAGGTAGTTTCTGCGACTGCAGTGGGACGACAAAAGTGTGACACGAGAAAAGGTGACACACACACCTACATATGTGTTTACACTCCGCAGACCACCGTTAGGTGCATGGCAGAGGGTACGTCTCAGTTATTAGTGTTTCATCCTGTTCCATTCACGAGAGCGGGAATAATGATTGTTGGAATCCCTCTGTGCCTGCAGTAATTGTTCTCGTCCTCAAGATTCCTACATGGAGGGCTTTGTACGAGGTCTGTTCAAAAAATTCCAGAACATTGTCTACATTCTACGCTTACCTATCACAACCCCCTCCCCCCCCTCCCCCCCCCCCCCCCTCCCCCGCCCATGAACCATGGACCTTGCCGTTGGTGGGGAGGCTTGCGTGCCTCAGCGATACAGATAGCCGTACCGTAGGTGCAACCACAACGGAGGGGTATCTGTTGAGAGGCCAGACAAACGTGTGGTTCCTGAAGAGGGGCAGCAGCCTTTTCAGTAGTTGCATGGGCAGCAGTCTGGATGATTGACTGATCTGGCCTTGTAACAATAACCAAAACGGCCTTGCTGTGCTGGTACTGCGAACGGCTGAAAGCAAGGGGAAACTACAGCCGTAATTTTTCCCCAGGGCATGCGGCTTTACTGTAAGATTAGGAAATGAGACACTTAAAGTAGTAAATGAGTTTTACTATTTGGGGAGCAAAATAACTGATGGTGGTCGAAGTAGAGAGGATATAAAATGTAGACTGGCGATGGCAAGGAAACCGTTTCTGAAGAAGAGAAATTTGTTAACATCGAGTATAGATTTAAGTGTCAGGAAGTCGTTTCTGAAAGTATTATTTGTATTGAGTGTAGCCATTTATGAAAGTGAAACATGGACGATAAATAGTTTGGACAGGAAGAGAATAGAAGCTTTCGCAATGTGGTGCTACAGAAGAATGCTGAAGATTAGATGGGTAGATCACATAATTAATGAGGAGGTATTGAATAGAATTGGGGAGAAGACGAGTTTGTGGCACAACTTGACAAAAGACGAAACCGGTTGGTAGGACATGTTATGAGGCATCAAGGGATCACAAATTTAGCATTAGAGGGCAGCGTGGAGGGTAAAAATCGTAGAGGCAGACCAAGAGATGAATACACTAAGCAGATTCAGAAGGATGTAGGTTGCAGTAGGTACTGGGAGATGAAGAAGCTTGCACAGAATAGAGTAGCATGGAGAGCTGCATCAAACCAGTCTCAGGACTGAAGACCACAACAACATACCTTTCACTTATTGTACCATCCTCAATTGATTCTTCGTTCCCATCGCCGTTTCCACTTCCTGAAGGAGTCTTGGTACGCCTTTTGCTGCATTGCGCGAAGCGCCCCCTGAGAACTTCCTTTTATTTCGGCTATCGGTGCAAGTCTTCGTCCTTTCAACAAGATTTTCAACTTTGGAAATAAAAATGTAGATCAGCATGGTCCAGGCCTGGAGGGTACGAAGGGCAGTGATGTTGTCTTTTGTGGAACAGTCGCGCACCAACGTGCGGGCGCGTCATCGTGATGCAAGAACCACGCAACGTCTCGGCACCCTTCACGCCATTCCCTTCTCACATTTCCTCGCAGGCGTCGCAACGCTTCCCGATAGTACCACCGGTTAACAGTTTGCCCCCGCGGCACGAATTCATGACGATCTAATCTTTCAAAATAAAAAAAATAAAAAAAAACTATCAGCATAGCTATGAAGTTTGACCTGAATGGCGAGCTGTTTTTGGTCTTGGAGAACCTTCCCCGACCCATTGTGAACCGTGGTCTCGAGATGATAACCGTAGACCCGCGGTTCTCTTAAGGAACATCTCGTTCTCATTTGCGCCATCAAAAGCTCTTCACAGATTGCGAGGTGTGGTGTGCTTACTGTAAGACCTTCGGTACACACACCATCAGATTATTTGACTTGTCGCTCTATCGAAGTAGGCGAGTGTCAGCAATATGTCTCGTGGTCTTATCGTGGCGTGTTTATCTTCTGCCGTTAGGTCAGACGATAGAAATGCCACTTGCACGCTTACAGTAGCAGATTGACAGTGACCAACTTTAAACAGAACTTGATTAATTTTCACACACATTTATTAAAATAATAACAAGCATATAAATAACTTAACTTGATTCTCGATGCTACACTCCTGGAAATGGAAAAATGAACACATTGACACCGGTGTGTCAGACCCACCATACTTGCTCCGGACACTGCGAGAGGGCTGTACAAGCAATGATCACACGCACGGCACAGCGGACACACCAGGAACCGCGGTGTTGGCCGTCGAATGGCGCTAGCTGCGCAGCATTTGTGCACCGCCGCCATCAGTGTCAGCCAGTTTGCCGTGGCATACGGAGCTCCATCGCAGTCTTTAACACTGGTAGCATGCCGCGACAGCGTGGACGTGAACCGTATGTGCAGTTGACGCACTTTGAGCGAGGGCGTATAGTGGGCATGCGGGAGGCCGGGTGGACGTACCGCCGAATTGCTCAACACGTGGGGCGTGAGGTCTCCACAGTACATCGATGTTGTCGCCAGTGGTCGGCGGAAGGTGCACGTGCCCGTCGACCTGGGACCGGACCGCAGCGACGCACGGATGCACGCCAAGACCGTAGGATCCTACGCAGTGCCGTAGGGGACCGCACCGCCACTTCCCAGCAAATTAGGGACACTGTTGCTTCTGGGGTAGCGGCGAGGACCATTCGCAACCGTCTCCATGAAGCTGGGCTACGGTCCCGCACACCGTTAGGCCGTCTTCCGCTCACACCCCAACATCGTGAAGCCCGCCTCCAGTGGTGTCGCGACAGGCGTGAATGGAGGGACGAATGGAGACGTGTCGTCTTCAGCGATGAGAGTCGCTTCTGCCTTGGTGCCAATGATGGTCGTATGCGTGTTTGGCGCCGTGCAGGTGAGCGCCACAATCAGGACTGCATACGACCGAGGCACACAGGGCCAACACCCGGCATCATGGTGTGGGGAGCGATCTCCTACACTGGCCGTACACCACTGGTGATCGTCGAGGGGACACTGAATAGTGCACGGTACATCCAAACCGTCATCGAACCCATCGTTCTACCATTCCTAGACCGGCAAGGGAACGTGCTGTTCCAACAGGACAATGCACGTCCGCATGTATCCCGTGCCACCCAACGTGCTCTAGAAAGTGTAAGTCAACTACCCTGGCCAGCAAGATCTCCGGATCTGTCCCCCATTGAGCATGTTTGGGACTGGATGAAGCGTCGTCTCACGCGGTCTGCACGTCCAGCACGAACGCTGGTCCAACTGAGGCGCCAGGTGGAAGTGGCATGGCAAGCCGTTCCACAGGACTACATCCAGCATCTCTACGATCGTCTCCATGGGAGAATAGCAGCCTGCATTGCTGCGAAAGGTGGATACACACTGTACTAGTGCCGACATTGTGCATGCTCTGTTGCCTGCGTCTATGTGCCTGTGGTTCTGTCAGTGTGATCATGTGATGTATCTGACCCCAGGAATGTGTCAATAAAGTTTCCTCTTCCTGGGACAATGAATTCACGGTGTTCTTATTTCAATTTCCAGGAGTGAATTTACAATTTGAAGTTCCTTTGCTCTTGGTACGTTAATCTTATTCTCACATATCTCTGATACTTGACAAAGTGTCTATCATATTCCAGTACATAACCATAAAGATAAATGTATTATCTTATTAGGCGCAGACTGTAACTTGACTATAGACTCCTACAGACTGATGCAGACTCGTACAGACTAATGCAGACTGACTAATCGGAGGTCTGTACACTCGTTATAATACCTCGCGCCTTCAGGTATCACTGTGCGAGTGTGATCCGCGAGGAGAAAAGGTTCTACGTTAGCTGCAATCTCATTGGCTGCGTTACATGTTAATACGTGGATCGGTGGAAGCAGAATTTGGTCCGTCTCTAAGGCAGCGCCATCTCGTAGTGCGGAGACGGACGAGCGCTGCGCATGCGCTGTTGTGTTTAGCGGGGCGCGCTCCAGTGGGAAAGTTGTGTACGCGCTGACTACGCAGAACTATGTACACAACATGAGGCGAAAGTCTCTCTGGTCTGGACTCTTGAGCCGTGGGTCGAACTTGGCAGCAACAAGACGCATTCCCAGATGCCGTGTCAGGATTTCTTGACGTGATCCGACTGAAATGTTACATTCTTCTGCAACCTCTCGGACATTGTCTTCGATCGGGATTCACATTGCTCCTCTAACTCTGCCATCTCAAAATTCGCAAACTGTGTGCGACAGGAGGGCTCTACTGTGCACAGCACTGAACAACAAGACCGTGGCGCGGTCTCAGGCGCCTTGTCACGGTCCGTGCGGTTCACCGCGTCGTAGGTTCGAGTCGTCCTTCGGGCACGGGTGTGTGTGTTGTCCGTAGCGTAAGTTAGTTTAAGCAGTGTGTAGGCTTAGGGACCGATGACCTCAGCAGTTTGGTCTCATAAGACCTTATCACAAATTAAAAAAAAAAAAAATTAACAGACATACAACATTGAAACTTCCGGCAGTTACAAGTTAAACACTGGCGTGTGCAGTGATGCCAGCTGCATTTAGATCCAACACACCGCTGGTGCGAATTTACAAATATTTCGAAGTTTTTTGTGCAGACCTCGTATATTCGTAGAATCATCGTTCAATACCGGTTGTTAAAACTTCCTCGGGATAGTTTACGTCTGTCTTCACGAGTCTTACAGTTCAGTTCCTTCAGCATCTCTGTCACACTCTCCCGCGAGTTAAACAAACCTCTGAGCTTTCCTGCTCCGCTTCTCTGTATACGTTCAACATCCCCTGTTCGTCGCCTGAGGTGCGGGTCCCACACCCTTGAGCTAGAGTGTATTGCACGAGTGGTTTGTAGGCCACCTCCTTTGTGGACGGGTTTCACTTTTCCAGTATTCTGTCAATACAGCTTTACCCACGACTGAGCCTATGTGATCATTCCACTTCGTATCCCGACAAAGTGTTACGTTCAGGTACTTGTACGAGTTGGCCGATTTCGACAGTGACTCATTGGTATTATAGTCATAGGGTACTACGGTTTTGCGAGGGAGCGCCGAATTTTATTATTCTGTTATCGATACGAGCTGAGGTACTACATGGAAAAATTTGGAAATTTGTCGTAAGTTCCTTTGGAACCAAACTGCTGGAGTCATCGGTCCCTGTGCTTAAATACTACTTAATCTAACTTAAACTAACTTTCGCTAAGCAGAACACACACGCCCACGCACGAGGGAGGACTCGAACCTCCGACGGATGGATGGGGGGGGGGGGGGGGGAAGGAGCCGCGCGAACCGTAGCAAGGCGCCTGAGACCGCGCGGCTACCCCGCCCCTACTCGGTCTCTTCACCGATCCGCTGACTCAAGTTGCAAATCTCTGTCACTCCAGGGCTCTGATTTGTAGTTTGTAAGATGGCAGCGTGAGGTGCAACTACGTCGGTACGTGGGTAACACCTTGCTGTTATCGAGTATCTAGCCGCAGAAAGGTTCGTCCACACACGGAGCACCTCGACAATGCCAGACCACACACTAGCGCTTCGACAGCTGCAACAGTCCCACACCTTTGCTTTCGCTGTCGTCGACCATCCTCCCTACTGTCTCTACTTGGCCCCGTCCGATTTTCATCTCTGTCTAGAAGCTAAAGAACACCTTCGACGATAATTTCAAATTTAAATTCATTCTTCACGGATACCAATAAGAGGACAGCGATATTTCAATATACCTTGGAAAACATTCGAGTAGTGATCTTCTACAGGCATGGGTGGATAAATGAAGAAAAAAACTGAAAGTGATAATCTGGTTTCGAACACGGTACGCGAAAGTGAGAACTAGGGCCGCTAGCCAGTGTGCTACGCCTTTCGCTTTAGAGTACCCCGAAAACTTTGACCGTGGTTTTCCCGCAAACGGTCGACTATCTGCGGTATCGAAACATGTGTTCGCTTATTTTGGCCACTCTGCCAGTGAGAGAAGTTTCTCGGGAATCATGTAACGGCACTTGCCGGGTTCTCCTCGTAAGTGGGCTTCACGTGTCGGTACAGGCTGGCCGTTTAGCTTCCACGCGACCACACTTCAAGACCTCAGCTACTGCCGAGAGAAAAAATAAGCATTAACTGCTTGCCCTTGCCACCTGCACTTCGAGGTAATGTTGTTGTTGTTGTTGTTGTTGTCTTCAGTCCGATGACTGGCTTGATGCAGCCGTCTGCTGCTCTATCTGGTGCAAGCTTCTTCATTTCCCAGTAACTACTGCAGCTTGCATCCTTCTGAATCTTCTTACTGTATTAATCTCTTGGTCTGCCTATGTGATTTTTTACGCCCCAGACTTCCAGTACTAAACTTCATGTCTCCGAATATGCCCTATCAATCGATCCCTTATTTTATTCACGTTATGCCACAAATTTCTTGTCTCCCCAATTCTATCCAATATCTCCTCATTAGTTACGTGATCTAACCATCTAATAATCGCCATTTTTCTGTAGCATTAGATTTCAAAAGCTTCTAGTCTATTCTTGTCTAAACTGTTTATCACCGATGTTTCACTTCTATACATGGCTACAATTCATACGAATACTTTCGGAAGAGACTTCTTGACACTTATATCTACACTCGATGTTAACAAACTTCTCTTCTTCAGAAACGCTTTTCTTGCCACTACCGGTCTATATTTTATATTCTCTCTACATCGACCATCATAGTTATTTTGTGACCCGGATAACAAAACTCATCTACTGCTTCGAGTGTCTCATTTCCTAATCTAATTCGCCGGCCGCGGTGGCCGAGCTGTTCTAGGCGCTTCAGTCCGCAACCGCGCGACTGCTACGGTCGCAGGTTAGAATCCTGCCTCTGGCATGGATGTGTGTGTGATGTCCTTACGTTAGTTAGGTTTAAGTAGTTCTAAGTTCTAGGGGACTGATGACCTCCGATGTTAAGTCCCATACTGCTCAGAGCCATTTTTCCTAATCCAATTCCTTCTGCGTCACCTAATTTAATTCGACTGCATTCCATTGTCGTTGTTTTGTTGATGTTAATCTTATAACCACCTTTCAAGACACTGTCCATTCCGTTCAACTGCTTTTCCAAGTCCTTCGCTGCCTCTGCCACAAATCTAATGTCATCAGTCTACCTCAAACATTTTATTTCATCTCCCTGAACTTTATTCCTACTGCACATTTTTCTTTGGTTTCCTTTACTACTTGGTACAGATTGAATAACATGAGGGATAGGCTACAACCCTGTCTCACTCCTCTCTCATCCACTGCTTCCCCTTCCGTGCCCCCGGTTCCTAAAACTCCCGTCTGGCTTGTGTACATGCTGGAGGTACCAACCAACATACTCCTCGTAACAGGTGGAATCACTAGTCTAGAAATGAAGTAAATACTGCTGTAATATTTTTCAGTACGCTGTCGTCAGCCAGTGTGTATACAGGGTGTTACAAAAAGGTACGGCCAAACTTTCAGGAAACACTCCTCGCACACAACGAAAAAAAGTATGTTATGTGGACATGTGTCGGGAAACGCTTACTTTCCATGTTAGACCTCATTTTATTACTTCTCATCAACTCACATTAATGATGGAATGGAAAGACACAGCAACAGAACGTACCAGCGTGACTTCAAACACTTTGTTACAGGGAATTTTCAAAATGTCCTCCGATAGCGAGGACACATCCACCCTCCGTCGCATGGAATCCCTGATGCGCCGATGCAGCCCTGGAGAATGGCGAATTGTATCACAGCCGTCCACAATACGAGCACGAAGAGTCTCTACATTTGGTACCGGGGTTGCGTAGACAAGAGCTTTCAAATGTCCCCATAAATGAAAGTCAAGAGGGTTGGGATCAGGAGAGCGTGGAGGCCATGGAATTGGTCCGCCTCTACCAATCCATCGGTCACCGAATCTGTTGTTGAGAAGCGTACGAACGCTTCGACTGAAATGTGCAGGAGCTCCATCGTGCACGAACCAAACGTTGTGTCGTAGTTGTAAAGGCACATGTTCTAGCAGCACAGGTAGAGTATCCCGTACGAAATCGTGATAACGTGCTCCATTGAGCGTAGGTGGAAGAACATGGGGCCCAATCAAGACATCACCAACAATGCCTGCCCAAACGTTCACAGAAAATCTGTGTTGATGACGTGATTGCACAATTGCGTGCGGATTCTCGTCGCCCACACATGTTGATGGTTAAAATTTACAATTTTATCAGGTTGGAATGAAGCCTCATCCGTAAAGAGAACATTTGCACTGAAATGAGGATTGACACATTGTCGGATGAACCAATCGCAGAAGGTACCCGTGGAGGCCAATCAGCTGCTGATAGTGCCTGCACACGCTGTGCATGGTACGGAAACAACTGGTTCTCCCGTAGCACTCTCCGTACAGTGACGTGGTCAACGTTACCTTGTACAGCAGCAACTTCTCTGACGCTGACATTAGGGTTATCTGTTGATGCTACGTACAGATGTGCTTGATGCTAGTACTGTAGAGCAATGAGTCACATGTCAACACAAGCACCGAAGTGAACAGTACCTTCCTTCAATTAGGCCAACTGGCGGTGAATCGAGGAAGTACAGTACATACTGACGAAACTAAAATGAGCTCTAACATGGAAAGTAAGCGTTTCCGGACACATGTCCACATACCATCTTTTCTTTATTTGTGTGTGTGGAATGTTCCCTGGAAGTTTGGTCGTACCTTTT
Organism: Schistocerca piceifrons; assembly: GCF_021461385.2. Classification (NCBI taxonomy): domain Eukaryota; kingdom Metazoa; phylum Arthropoda; class Insecta; order Orthoptera; family Acrididae; genus Schistocerca; species Schistocerca piceifrons. The sequence goes on from NC_060147.1 coordinate 5,055,876, forward strand.
TGTAACAGCCTGTATAGAGGCGGGCTTCGCCATCGAGCGAGCTGTCGTAAACGGGCCGCGCTGCTCAGTTGCAGGTTTGGGTTGGGCTAGGTCAGGGCTGTGGCTACGGCTGGGGTTGGGGTAGCGATTGTTTAATAGCGGCCAGTAAATATTATGGCGACCTGTCCAGGCGAGCAGGCACTCGGCCGGGAGTTTATCAAACACGGCGCCCGCCGTGTTTCTCTCCGCCGGCGCTGCTTTGATGAGCGGCAAAGCGGGCCGTGTGTCAAACAGCCGAGGGCTCTCTCTCAGGCCAACGTCAGCAGCCGCCGTGCCCCTAACAGCCAGCGCTCTGTCAGCACTTGTCTGTATGTTATGAGTGTCCGACCGGTGACGCTCACATAATGAAGGCTTTTTCCCAAAACTGCTTCACCGACAAGAGAGGCTCCCTAGTGGTGCCACAGAGTCTTTGGAAGCACCCACGCCTACGTACAGGGTAGCGCCGCGTTCCCAAACCACTGTGTCGCGATACCTTAGTGTGACACCAATACATAGCAGGTGTGTCCCGAGGTTCTCAATGTCTACCAGTCTTCCGCAGATAAAATATCTAGGAGTGTCCAACTGCGGCCTCCGGGGCAAATAAGGCATTCCCATGAGATGATGTTGTTGTTGTGGTCTTCAGTCCTGAGACTGGTTTGATGCAGCTCTCCATGCTACTCTATCCTGTGCAAGCTTCTTCATCTCCCAGTACCTACTGCAACCTACAGCCTTCTGAATCTGCTTAGTGTATTCATCTCTTAGTCTCCCTCTACGATTTTTACCCACCACGCTGCCCTCCAATGCTATATTTGTGATCCCTTGATACCTCAGAAGATGTCCTACCAACCGATCCCTTCTTCTAGTCAAGTTGTGCCACAAACTTCTCTTCTCCCCAATCCTATTCATTACCTCCTCATTAGTTACGTGATCTACCCACCTTATCTTCAGCATTCTTCTGTAGCACCACATTTCCTAAGCTTCTATTCTCTTCTGGTCCAAACTATTTATCGTCCATGTTTCACTTCCATACATGGCTACACTCCATACGAATACTTTCAGAAATGACTTCCTGACACTGAAATCTATACTCGATGTTAACAAATTTCTCTTCTTCACAAACGCTTTCCTTGCCATTGCCAGTCTACATTTTATATCCTCTCTACTTCGACCATCATCAGTTATTTTGCTCCCCAAATAACAGAACTCCTTTACTGCTTTAAGTGTCTCATTTCCTAATCTAATTCCCTCAGCATCACCCGACTTAATTCGACTTCATTCCATTATCCTTGTTTTGCTTTTGTTGATGTTCATCTTATATGCTCCTTTCAAGACACTGTCCATTCCGTTGAACTGCTCTTCCAAGTCTCTGACAGAATTACAATGTCATCCCGTGAGATACTTAAACGTACACACTGCAAAGCCAAAGAAACGTACACCTGCCTAATATCGTGGACGGCCCATGTGAGAACGCAGTTGCCGTAACACCACGTGACATGGACTCGACTAATGTTTAAACTACTGCTAGCGGAATTTGACACCATTAATACTGGGGGGCTGTCCATAAAACGGCAAGAGTGCGAGGGGGTGGAGATCTCTCCTGAACAGCGAGTTGCAAGGCATCCCAGATATGCTCAATAATGGTCATGTCCGGAGGGGTTTGGTGGCCAGCGGAAGTGTTTAAACTCAGAAGACTGTTCCTGGAACCTCTTTGCACAACTCTGGACGTGTGGAGGAGGATATTAGTGTTTAACGTCCCGTCGACAACGAGGTCATTAGAGACGGAGCGCAAGCTCGGGTGAGGGAAGGATGGGGAAGGAAATCGGCCGTGCCCTTTCAAAGGAACCATCCCGGCATTTGCCTGAAGCGATTTAGGGAAATCACGGAAAACCTAAATCAGGATGGCCGGAGACGGGATTGAACCGTCGTCCACCCGAATGCGAGTCCAGTGTGCTAACCACTGCGCCACCTCGCTCGGTTCTGGACGTGTGGGGCGTCGCATTGTGTGGTGAGCGTACTTTAAGACCTTGCGTACACACACCATCAGATTATTTGACTTGTCGCTCTAACGAAGTAGGCGAGTGTCAGCAATGTGTCTCGTGGTCTTATCGTGGCGATAGAAAAGCCACTTGCACGCTTAGAGTAGCAGATTGACGGTGACCAACTTTAAACAGAACTTGATCAATTTTCACACGCATATATTGAAATAGTAACAAGCATAAACCTTACGTAACATGATTTTGGATGCTGTTTACAATTGACAATCTGAAGTTCCTTTGGTCTTGGTACGTTAATCTTATTCTCACATATCTTTGATACTTTACAAAGTGTCTATACATTCATCTTCATGGCTATATACAGGAATATGGTAATCATATTAGGCACAGACTGAAACTTGACTATAGAGTGGTACAGACAAATGTAGAACTCGTACAGACTGGTACAGACCAATGCAGACTGACTAATCGGAGGTCTGTACACTCGTTATAATACCTCACGTGTTCAGGTATCACTGCGCGAGTGTGATCCGCGAGGAGAAAAGGTTCTACGTTAGCGTCAATCTCATTGGCTGCGTCACATATTAATACGCGGATCGGCGGAAGCAGAATTTGGTCCGTCTCTAAGGCAGCGCCGTCTCGTAGTGCGGAGACGGACAAGAGCTGCGTCTGCGCTGTTGTGCTTAGCGGGGCGCGCTCTAGTGGGAAAGTTGTGTACGCGCTGAGTACGCGGGACTATGTACACAACACATTGTTCTGCGGGAGTCGTCCAAATCCGTCGGAATGCACAATGGGCATGAATGGATGCAGATGATATGAGAGGATGTTTACGCACACGTATCTAGACGTATCAGGGGTCCCATATCACTCCAATTACACACGCGCCACACCATTACAGAACATCCACCAGCTTGAACAGTCCCCTGCTGACATGCAAGGTCCACGGATTCATGAGGTTGTCTCCACACCCGTACACGTCCATCCCCTCGACACAGTTTGAAACGAAACTCGTCCGACCAGACAACATGTTTCCAGTCATCAATCGTCCATTGCCGGTGCTGACGTCCCAGGCGAGGCGTAAAGCTTTGTGTTGTGTAGTCAACAAGAGTACACTTGTTGCCTTGTGTGGGCGTTGCCGGCCGCAACGCCGTATTCTGCCTGTTCTCATATCTCTGGTTCAAATGGCTCTGGGCACTATGGGACTTAACTTCTGAGGCCATCAGTCCCCTAGAACTCAGAACCACTTAAACCTAACTAACCTAAGGACATCACACACATCCATGCCCGAGGCAGCATTCGAACCTGCGACCGTAGCGGTCGCGCGGTTCCAGACTGTAGCGCCTAGAACCGCTCAGCCACGCCGGCCGGCTCATATCTCTGTATTTGAATATGCATGCCTTTACCAGTTTCTTTAGCGCTTCAGTGTATGATGTGTATGAATTTCACTGTCACGGGTAGATAGCACAATATGCAAATTATGTGTCTTGTGGGTGGAGTATGTGAGGAAACTGTAGTTCATACACTTGTTTCATATAGTGTAACCTCCACCACATTGTGTCACGTGTTAAAAAATGTAATTGCTGTTAACTTACGTAATCAGTATTACAGTCTTATGAAAAGTTATAATACTAATTATCTTCATAAATAATTTAGTTTAGTTACTATAAACATATTGAAAACTTTTGTTTTTACCTCAGAGAAAATTTCAGTTTCACCTAAGGGTGTAACTATCCCCAGGGTGGAAACCACTGCTCAGTGACGTAACCGATAAAAAAATTACACAAAATTACATTTATGTAAAGTTATGATAAATTGAATATTTTCAGTACGATATTCCCATCACGTGAAGCTATTCTCTCATTAGTCCATGCCCTTGTTGACAGTACCACCGACAGCCGAGGAGTGGATGTTGAGTGTGGTGATATCGTTTAGTATATTTTACGAAAGTGAGGCCAGATTTTAAAATGATTTTACACCGTAATTAATGAAATCAGAGCGTTCATGGTATAAAGAGCAAAATGTGTGCCAGAACTTGACGATGACAACTAGGTGGCAGATTTACCATTTTTGGCAGATTTGATTACTCATATAGGTGACTTAAACAGGTGTTTCTGAGGTAGAAACCTACTTATTAGTACAAAGTTTCAATCAGTAAAGGCGTTCGGAATGAAACTGAAATTATGACAAGCAAAAGTACATGCAAACAATTTTTTATATTTGTTTTTGTTTCAAGAAGTTGGCCAAAGAGAATCCTATACACGAGATGAAATACGCAGTCATACTTCTCGACGCAAGAACCTGAAAATCGATTACAGGATATTCGAAAAAATAATCAGAAATTTTCCATTTGTGAGTCACCTTTCACAAACAAAGTAAATACGCTGCCAGAAGATTTTTCAGGTGGAATAAATATAGTTGCAGTGTGGCATCCAACTAAAAGAAAAATTTGATTGTGTGTCGTTCTTTGACTTGTACAAATGACACCTCCTAGATACGAATGTCTCTTGCTGCTCAGTCACACACTATATGTCATCTTTGTTTGGGAGCACGTGTGTGTGTCTGTGAACACTTATTTTCAAGAGTAAAAATAGAACCAAAATCGCATCTTAAGAACACCCTCACAATTCCGACTACTTTCTAGCGAACTTGCTACCGTTGAACTGGATTCCTAAATTCAAAGCCAAATCGCGCGTTAATTTTTTGATTTATAATTGCTTATATATAAAACTATCAGTGATGTGTGATACATAAAATGTCAAATCAATTCCATCTTGGTTTTTTAGGGTAAAGAATCATAAATTAATATATTTCAAAATTACTTACACTTGTTAATTGCGTACTTCCAAACGCCACGCCTCCCTTTCCTTGCTGGCACTTAGTGTTCTGTATACTATGTGCTGCCCAGAATTACTCGTTTTGTTCCATTGGTGTTCGGGAAAGTTAAAAGGGTGGATACACCTGATCTAAAACATCAAAAAATTATCGGCAAAATTGATTCTTGGAATTATAAATTTGCAAAATTTGTATCTCATAGTTGGTTCATAGTAAAAAAATTGTGGTATGTTGTCTATGTATTCGATTTCTTGTATGTAAAAAGAATGACATGTAGGGAGTGTCCCGTATGTTCGAAAAGTATTTTGGTGTGCTCGAAAGCACAAAAGTTTCAGAATAGCGAGGTAAACGTTTCAGCTGTAGCACCGTGCAGCCGATCACCAACAGCATTAAGTTCCACGACGGCACCAAAGTGTAGTGGCTCATTTGCTTGACTGCTATGCTCAAGCTGGTGGTTTCCTATCCTGTTCTGTATCATCTATTATTTTTATTTTGTAAATGACTGAGATCACAGTTCTTAATCAATATAATTATTTTCATTTCCATTCCTATGCCGCAACACTCTAGCCACGGTATTCATCATATTAATGTCTGCATTTGGTCTCACGTTTTCTTCTTTTTCACTTCGAATCTCTTTGCATGTATACTGTGTACAGGGTGAAAAGTATTTAAACCGACAAACTCTGGGAGGTTGTAGGGGACATCAAAACAAATATTTTTCCCAAGTGTCATTTTTTCGTATTAGGATTATTTAAACCGGTGGAGGCCGTATTACGCTCTTCAGTTGTTAGAGGCCGTATTACGCTCTTCAGTTGTAGGCAACTGCCGTCCACCAGTGTAGTAGTGCATTGTCTCTGTTTACTAATGGAGCGATACACCTGGAGTGAGTACACTGATATGGTTGGTGCGTACTACGTAGCGCACCACAACGGACGAGCTGCACAGCGGGTTTATCAACAGCAATATCCTAATCGCCGTATCCCGCATCATACGACCTTTGCTGCTGTGTACCAACGTCTGCGTGAGACCGGCTCATTTAGCAGATTACCTGGACAGGGACGCCGTCGCACGGTAAGGACGCTGCAGTTTGAGGAAGGTGTCTTGCAGCATGTGGAGCGGGATCCTTCAGTCAGCACTCGTGCAATTGCACGTGACATTGGGACGAATCAGACGAATGTAAGAACAGTCCTTCGAGAGCAATTGTTACGTCCATTTCACTTACAGCGTGTCCACAACCTGGAACCAGTTGATTACCCACCCAGAGCACAGTTTTCGCAGTGGTACCTGGAACAGTGTGAAATGCATCCTACATTTCCATCCTCTGTGTTGTTTACCGACGAAGCAACGTTTGGGCGTGATGGAGTCTTCAACATGCACAATTCGCATGTTTCGAGTGAGGATAACCCACATGCCACAGTTACTAGCGCTCACCAAGTGCGGTCCTTCGTTAATGTGTGGGTCGGTGATGTTGGGGACTGTTTAATTGGACCGTATCTGCTACCTAGGCCATTAAATGGCAGGCACTATTACAATTTACTCGCCAGAGCTATGCCAGAATTGCTGGAAGACGTCCCGCTCCCTACAAGACAACGCATGTGCTTCCAACATGACGGGGCGCCGGCACATTTCAGTCGTCGTGTGCGTCGATTCCTGGACCGACGGTTCCCAGAAACGTGGACTGGCAGAGGTGGTCCTGTACCGTGGCGTGTTCGATCCCCAGATATGTCCCCTCTCGACTTTTTTGTGTGGGGAGAGATGCGCAACCATGTTTACGCAACTCCTGTTGCATGAGAAGAGAATCTGGTTGCCCGGATGGTAGCAGCAGCAGGAACAATTCAGGATACTCGTGGGGTTTTTGCCCGTGTCAGACATAACATGATCCGACGGTGTAACCTTTGTTTACGTGTCAACGGAGGCATTTTTGAAAATCTAGTGTAATTGAAAATGTATTCTGTTAATGTGTTGAGCTTGGTCATAAAAAAATGGAAAAAGTGCTTGTCGGCTTAATTAATTTGCCGCCAGAGAAATGTTCCTCGATCGGTTTAAATACGCCTCATAGGAAAGAATGACATTAGGGAAAAGTATTTGTTTTGATGTCCACAACAGCCTCCCAGAGTTTGCCGATTTAAGTACTTTTTACTCTGTATGTAAGCTGTGTCGATCAGTCGCTTCATATCCCTTGCTGTGTCCCACGTCGCGGCAATTTTGAGCTCTCAAAACGGTATTTGGTTTTGTTCTCCGAATTACAGTTTGCACATGCAGCCACGGGTTTTAATTGATTCGAACTAACGTGCAGGCTTACCAACTTTCCGCGGAGCATTCGCGGCTGAAACAGGAAACGCGGCTGTGGTACACACAGTAGTCTCCGCTACACTCCGTAAGCTGACTGACTTGTGGAGTACAGATGTAGATACGGTGCCACCTACACGCGGCTGCTGCTCGTATTCCGCGGCACGCACCGTCCCAGCGACGCTCTGCTGTCTCGGCCACTCACCGCATTCTCGGCGTTTCCCCCTCCCCCTGCTCCCTCCCTGGCCGTTGTCTTGCCCCCCCCCCCCCCTCCCCCTCCTCTTGCCAGCGGCTGAGAGATTTACGACCGCGAGCAGCCTCGCGCTTGTCAATTGTCTTGTCGCCGGCGTGATTCACTTGTCTCGGCGCAAGATGGCCGCCGCCGCTGCCCCCTTCCGGAGATGGCAAGGGCGCCGACCCGACCACGGCTCCCGCCGTTGTTTACTTCCGGAGCTCGTACGAAAGAGTAATTCAGACAATGACTGTGTGTGTAGTGAAGTGCACTTTGCACGTCGAACGAGGAATCGACATGGAGAGCTCCCCAGCAGTGGCATCTACTACGTTTTGAAAGCACCTACACGAATTTCACCCTGCGGCCATTTACTAAAGTAGGTCCTCGTTCTTGACTAATGAACGAAACATAATTTCGCGTGATAGTCTGGAACGGGGTTTCTCAAAGTGCTGGATGGTTGCAATTAATCTTTCCCCACTTAACATGTTATAACACGGAAACTAATTACGTACGAGCACCAAACTTGGTAGCATTAATGTCCACAGTATAGGGAGCATGATTTCAACGCGTCACAGCGCCACCAACAGCATAACCCGTGAAAAGGTCCGTGGAACTTCCGACCTCATCCATTTGGGCACACCGAGCGAGGTGGCGCAGCGGTTTGCACACTGGATTCTGATTAGAGAGGACGCTGGTTCAGACCTGCTTCCGGCCATGCTATTTATTTATATACACGTGAAGTTCCGTAGGACCAAATTGAGGAGCAAATCTCCAAGGTCATGGAACGAGTCAGTACATGAACTTACAATATAAAAGTAATAACAGATAAAAATAAACCTGAAAAAAAGTCAGTGAACCCGAAAAAAAGTCAATCCAGAAGTTTAAGTAAACGCTATCAGCAATACCATAAGAATCAGCTTACTTTTTCAAGGAACTCCTCGACAGAATAGAGGGAGTGACCCATGAGGAAAGTCTTGAGTTTAGATTTGAAAGCGAGTGGATTACTGCTAAGATTTTTGAGTTCGAGTGGCAGCTTATTGAAAATGGATGCAGCAGTATACTGCACACCTTTTTGCACAAGAGTTAAGGAAGTCCGATCCAAATGGAGGTTTGATTTCTGCCGAGTATTAACCGAGTGAAAGCTGCTTATTGTTGGAAATAAACTAATATTGGTAACAAGAAACGACAGTAAGGAATATACATATTGAGAGGCCAATGTCAAAATACCCAGACTCGTGAACAGAGGTCGACAAGAGGTTCGTGAACTCACACCACTTATTGCCCGAACCGCCCGTTTCTGAGCCAAAAATATCCTTTTAGAATGGGAAGAGTTACCCCAAAACATAATACCATACGACATAAGTGAATGAAAATCAGCAAAGTAGACTAATTTACGTGTCGAAATATCACTCACTTTTGATACCGTTCGAATAGTGAAAATGGTGGTATTAAGTCTTTGAACAAGATCCTGTACATGGGTTTTCCACGACAGCTTACTATCTATCTGAACACCTAGGAATTTGAACTGTTCAGTTTCACTAATCATATGCCCGTTCTGTGAGATTAAAACGTCACGTTTTGCTGAATTGCGTGTTAGAAACTGTAAAAACTGAGTCTTACTGTGATTTAACGTTAGTTTATTTTCTACAAGCCATGAACTGAGGTCATGTACTGCACTATTTGAAACCGAGTCAATGTCGCACACAACATCCTTTACTACCAAGCCTAGTGTCATCAGCAATACTAGAGGGCATATCATTTATATAAATAAGGAACAGGAGTGGCCCCAACACTGATCCCTGGGACACCCCCCACTTGAAAGTACCCCACTCAGATCCCACATCACAGCCGTTATCAACATTGTGAATAATGACCTTTTGCTGCCTGTAAGAGGTGAACCAATTGTGAGCTGCTCCCCTTATTTCGTAATGGTCCAACTTCTGGATTTAGGTTTTCCTTGATTTCCCTAAACCGCTTCAGCCAAATGCCAGGATGGGTTCTTAAAGGACACGGTCGATTTCCCTCCCCATCCTTCCCTTATCCGATGACTTCGCTGCTTGGTCGACTCTCCCGAATCAACTAGCGAACCATTTGAGTAGCACAAGGGACGGTCGTCGAATTGTACGCGAAGCGCATCGTAACCCCTTCTCGTCTGGACCTTCCATCCGAGAACAGGTATTGAACTGCCTGCAACATCCTGTGTGTAGGGAATTACCGACACATACGCATGCTGCGGTCGACACCACAACACGAACGGCTGTGAGGTGCTGTGACCGAGAAACGTGGAATACTGATGAGTGCTGACACAGTGTGTTTAGCAATGAATCGCAATTCTCGGCTGAACCCAAATGTCCACCTTCGGCAAATGAGGGACAGTGGTGTTATGCCTGGTGGTACAGTGTGGACAGCCATCGGATATGACTTTAGGGCAAAGCCAGTAGTGACTCAGTGAACTATCGTGACATAACGCTATGTCGTGGAGATCCTGCATCTGCCACGCAAAAGTATGGTATTGCCATGTTTCAACAGGACAATGCTCCATAAATGGTTTGTGTGTCTTCGAAACTATGTGATGCTTGCTTCACAGTCCAAGTATTTGCGCTATCGAGGACCAGTAGTTAGATGCGAGCTAGCTCGCCTCAAATTAAAATGATCGTCTGGTGTTACTGGTCGGGAACACGTAGTTATTCGACTAGCTTCTGGAGAGAATACGATCGCTTTGTCACACCTTTCTCAGCAGAGTCAGTGGGCGAATCCAGACCAGAGGGAGTTGTTTGTAAGTTAGACTCGATGATGTAGTCAGTCAGTGAAACAGTATCGCGAACCTTCTCGACCTGTGAGGTGCAGGCCTTCCCATAGTGGTAACACCGGTTCCTGTCTGATCACCGCAGTTCAGTGCTGTGATAATTGGTTGCCACTTGGACAGGTCACCGTCCGGGTCTGCCGAGGGCTATTGGCAAGCGGGCTGCACTCAGCCCTCGTGAGGCCAATTGAGGAGCTACTCGGTTGAGGAGTAGTGGGACCAGTTGGCAAGCGGGCTGCACTCAGCCCTCGTGAGACCAAAAGCTACTCGGTTGTGGAGTAGTGGGACCAGTTGGCAAGCAGGCTGCACTCAGCCCTCGTGAGGCCAATTGAGGAGTTACTCGGTTGAGGAGTAGTGGGACCAGTTGGCAAGCAGGCTGCACTCAGCCCTCGTGAGGCCAATTGAGGAGCTACTCAGTTGAGGAGTAGTGGGACCAGTTGGCAAGCAGGCTGCACTCAGCCCTCGTGAGGCCAATTGAGGAGCTACTCGGTTGAGGAGTAGTGGGACCAGTTGGCAAGCAGGCTGCACTCAGCCCTCGTGAGGCCAATTGAGGAGCTACTCGGTTGAGGAGTAGTGGGACCAGTTGGCAAGCAGGCTGCACTCAGCCCTCGTGAGGCCAATTGAGGAGCTACTCGGTTGAGGAGTAGTGGGACCAGTTGGCAAGCAGGCTGCACTCAGCCCTCGTGAGGCCAATTGAGGAGCTACTCGGTTGAGTAGTGGGACCAGTTGGCAAGCAGGCTGCACTCAGCCCTCGTGAGGCCAATTGAGGAGCTACTCGGTTGAGAAGTAGTGGGACTGGTTGGCAAGCAGGCTGCACTCAGCCCTCGTGAGGCCAATTATTGAGGAGCTAGTCGATTGAGGAGTAGTGGGACCGTTCATGAAAACTGACAATGGCCGGTAGAGAAGTATACTGACCATGTGCCCATCCATATCCACATCTGGTGACGCTTAAGGGCTTCGGCTGACACGGCGACTGGTCGGTGCCATTGGGCCTTCATCATTTTTGTGATGTTTAAAACTTTCCCGGCGTACTGATTGTTCCATAAAAACACGGGAGAACTACCGGATATCAGTAACGTCCTGCCAAGATATTTCGGCGCAGAGTCTTGTGGCCATCTTCAGGTGAGTGGCACTGTAGTAGTACTGGCGAGTACGCGCTGAGCTCCGCTATTTAAAGCCTTCTGAGGTGACATTGCGCATGCGCTGCTCAGCGTGCGCGTTCATAACGGCTCCGTGCGCTGCGCCTCGCGCCCTCCACGGTGAAAGCCTGGCGTATCGGTGTCAGGTCGATTTTCATCTTTATGCAGATAACTACGTCGGCTACGAAGTTTCTCTATAACAGGATTCCAAGCAGAGTTTAGCTGATAACCGCTACATCGATTGATGAGAGTCTCGTTGTCAGACAATCTTATTTCCACAGATTCATTGATAATCGAGCTCCAAAAGTTTGATGTATGGGCCAAAATTTTTGTGTCGTCGTAATTCATGGAGTGGTCTGTGGAAATACAATGTTCGGCGATTGCGGACTTGGTGGGTTGGAGAAGGCGAGTATGCCGTCGGTGTTCCACAATGCGTTCCTGCACAGTTCGTGTTGTTTGCCCTGTATGTGATTAGCCGCATTCACACGGAATTTTGTAAACAACTGGTTTCAAAAAATGGCTCTGAGCACTATGGGACTTAACATCTTAGGTCATCAGTCCCCTAGAACTTAGAACTACTTAAACCTAACTAACCTAAAGACATCACACACATCCATGCCCGAGGCAGGATTCGAACCTGCGACCGTAGCAGTCCCGCGGTTCCGGACTGCAGCGCTAGAACCACACGACCACCGCGGCCGGCTAAACAACTGGTTTACGCAGGCCCAGGTCGTCTTTAACGGATCCCACCAGTGATGAAATTTTGGAAGGAGGGCGAAAGATGACTCTCACTTGATACTTTCTCAATATTCTGCCTATCTGTGAAGAAATATTCTCAATAAATGGTAGACAAGCAGTCGACCTGAAGGCCTCTTCCTCTTCCTTGTTCCGTCGTTTGTAGGTCTGCGTCACTCTGTTCACTTGCCTAGGTGAAAAGCCATTCTTCAGAAATACTTTTTGCAGGTGTTCCAGTTCCGCTTGAAGACTGTCGGCGTCAGAGATGGGCACGGTGGACCGAGGTTTTGAGAACGCCCATTGTTTGTGCTGGATGGTGGCAACTAGTAGCTTGTAGGTACAGGTCTGTATGAGTGGGCTTTCTGTTCACCGAGTGACCAAGTGTGCCGTCACTCCTCCGTCACACCAAGACGTCTAAAATGGCAGACAACCATCTTTCTCTATCTCCATGGTAAACTTTTCACGTATGGAGTTCATGTGACGTAAAAATTCTTGGAGGCGCCCAGATCATGAGGCCACACTATAAAACTGTCGTCAACGTATCGCCAAAATACTGTCGGTTTAAAAGTGGCAGAGTCGGGTTCTCTCTCCTCAAAAGATTGGCCACCAGGGGAGACAAAGGACTCCCCATGGCGACACCGTCAGATTGTTCGTAAAATTCGTTGTTAAATATAAAATCAATCGATGTAGCGGTTATCAGCTGAACTCTGCTTGGAGTCCTGTTATAGAGAAACTTCGTAGCCGACGTAGTTATCTGCATAAAGATGAAAATCGACCTGATGTCGATACGCCAGGCTTTCACCGTGGAGGGCGCGAGGCGCAGCGCACGGGGCCGCTATGAACGCGCACGCTCAGCAGCGCATGCGCAGTGTCACCTCAGAAGGCTTTAAATAGCGGAGCTCAGCGCGTACTCACCAGTACTACTACAGTGGCATTCACCTGAAGATGGCCACAAGACTCTGCGCCGAAATATCTTGGCAGGACGTTACTGGTATCCGGCAGTTCTCCCGTGTTCTTCACTTTCGTTTGAAAGTTCCTGTTGTGACAAGTACAAGTCCTATAACTGTCCGTGGGCTCCTCAAAGTCAGTTTCGCGCCTGAAGGTTCTTTTCAGTTAACAATTGCTTGATGTCACCAGAATGAGATTTTCACTCTGCAGCGGAGTGTGCGCTGATATGAAACTTCCTGCCAGATGAAAACTGTGTGGAGGACCGAGACTCGAACTCGGGAACTTTGCCTTTCGCGGGCAAGTGCTCTCCTTTCCTTCAGTTCTGCAAGGTTCGCAGGAGAGCTTCTGTTAAGTTTGGAAGGTAGGAGACGAGGTAATGGCAGAAGTAAAGCTGTGAGGACGGGGCGTGAGTCGTGCTTGGGTAGCTCAGTCGGTAGAGCACTTGCCCGCGAAACGCAAAGGTGCCGAGTTCGAGTCTCGGTCCGGCACACAGTTTTAATCTGCCAAGGAAGTTTCAATTGCTTGATGTGTTCAGTCTTATAGCTAGCCTGCTAATAGGTTTCTTTATGTCGTCATGTCTAGTTTGCGTAAGACCACTGGAGTGTTTATCTCGCAACGCCGTTGCCAGTAACAGAGAAGGCGTGTGACGACGTTTTCAGCGGCTGGTGCTAGGTGAGCCGGAAGCGCCGAGTGGCTTTGCGTGCTTTGGCAGAGCGTGGGAGGGACGGAGTCAGCCGGGGACAGTTAATGCGCGCTGTCGTCGCCGAGGCCGCATCACAGCCGCCGCCCCGCCGTTTGTTTTGACTGTCCGCTGCGCACACAAACCGTGCGCAGAGCAGCTAAACACTCTTCGCTCCGACCGCCTGGCACCCACTCCACAGCTCAGTGTGATACAGAGTAACAGAGGAGCGACTAGGCTGAGACGCCCATCGACGAAACCTACTCGACTTATCAGCTGGGTCCAGGCGTCACTGAGCTCCATTTGTTCACCACGACACTGTGCCTAGCGACAGGTCGAAAGCGCAGACCGCACACGTGTGCACGAGGAGCCAAAGTTGTGGTCCGCAGAACAACCGTGCAGTCCCACTGAACTCCATCTGTTGCAGAGTCCTACAACATGTTCTGAGATGAGTTCAATGAAAAAGGAGATTGCGAGAAGACAGAGATTGACCGGGGACGATATGATTCGAAAGACTTTTCTTCTCAATAATAAGAAAAAAAGACAGAAACAGTTATTAGCCATGCGTGTCGACGTCCGATTTACCGCTTGCTGGTGACTTGTCCGTGCTATTGCGGTGTTGTCGCGCGGTTAGTTTACTTGTTACGTGGAGAGAAGAAGACGTGCATTAAGCTGATTGTGTTGCCGCCAGCGCCGGGGAGTTAGTCAGCACGGCGTGCCCCCCTTGCCCCCCCCCACCTCCCCCCTCCGCCGCACAGTGGAAGAAGACTGGTCCTGGAATGGTGCCCCGTGGGACGGTATCGTAAAGAGCCCGACTTACGAGCGGCTCTGAGCGCAGCTGGAACGAGTCGAGTCTTCCCTAATTCGTAGCTGTCCAGCAGGCTCCGGAGCAGTTCGCGTTATTATCGTGTGTGTGTGTGTGTGTGTGTGTGTGTGTGTGTGTGTAAGAACGCCCAGAAACACACACGTACAAAGCCGGCCATTACGCTATAGCGACATATTGCAATCCGCGGCGCAGAAACACGGCTCCGCATAGCCTTTATAGTGCGCCCTGGGGAAGTGGGAAGACTGTGCAGAGCATGCGCTTGAGCCGAGTTAATGGCCAGAAGCGCTCGGCTATTACCATTTTGTAGGCTGGCGCACTGCTCCTTTGAATTCAGTGTGGGGTCTTTGTGCCACGCTGCTGCTCGTCATTTCTTATATCGTATCGAAGTGCATGCGCCGGTGTAGCTGTGAGATTCAGTATGAAAGAAAGGAACCGAGATTAGGGGTTAACCCATTACTGGCCAAGACTCTATCGGATCATTTTTTGCAAACTTTTATGCATAAATACGTTACATTGAGTGATTAATTGAATAAAAAGTTGTTTTGAAAATTTTCTGTTCATTAGAACAAAAACTACAGACCGTCACATTTTTGGGACATTGGCCAAATGCGCTATCCATATTCACAACCTTATTCTCCATGCATAATATTGTAAGAAACAACACAAACAATAAATAAAAAATCTTTCAATATTATTGAATGTCTATTCAGTATGAACTGAAGCAAAACACTTGTCGTGTACACCAACATTGCACCTATCACAAATTTTTGTTGTTTTTTTTCTATGTTTTACTCTCTTCTGTGTTTTACTTGGCACAACGAAATGATTTCCTGGATCTAGTCGTACATCAGTGCTCACCCGTCCTCCAATCAATTTACTTCCTTGTGGTCCTCTGCGTTTTCGTACTGATCCTGTTTTCTTTGATAGGTAAAACATCACTATTCTCTGTCGGACATCCAAAAGTGAGAGCTTCTCTCTAAAGTACCGGCTACATCTTGTACAACAGACTCATTGTTCAATACACTTTCGTCAATGTCTTCTTCATCTGTTATTACATCTGCATCGGGTGGAATAATCGCCAATTCATTGTCACTCTCTTAATGGTTCGCTAGTTCTGCTAGAATTTCTTCAAGTGTAAGTCCACGCGGCATGTTTTTATCCTGTTGGAATCTTAAAATCCGAATAGAACATGAAAAAAAGCAGATATAAAGAACGTAAAATGCAATTCTTCTCTGTACAATACGTGTATACAAGAATAGGGCACATCAACAATAAATGATGGTGTAACGTGCCATTGTCCCATTATTGCGACGCATAAAATATATCGATATTGCACTTACTTCAAAAAATCTGAAGTATACTTAATCTCACACGGACATCCATATGTTCATAACAAACACGCCCAGACAAATAAATCACAGCTCATTGTCGTCCAGGAACTACCAGCAGACAAACAGTGCTGCCAAGTGCGAGATCAAAAAATCGGCAAGTTTATAATTTTCCTGACGTGAAGTACTTAGAAAAAAGTTATTTGTTTTACATTTACAGGCATTATAGCAGTTAGTTGAACCTACAGGTGCAACAATAAAGGCTAAAACCTCCATTGCTTACGTAGAAATAAGTCAAACATACGCGTCCCAAAAAAAGGGGCAATGGTCAGTAATGGGTTAAAGTAACGTGCAACCGGTGGGCTATACGTGAAATACAAACAAAGGCATGCAACATATTCGGTCTTCAGAACATTTCTTGAACCAGAAGAATATGCCGGTAGAATTTGGTGTACTAGCAAGCGACGCAGTTTAAACGTTCATCTACCACAGTTTTTTGCTCTGATACCAAAATGTAAGCACGCGGGAGATGCGACGCTTCTGCGCTGCTGGTAGACGCCTCGCCCAACGACTCGTCGTGCTTTTGTTCACTGCCAGACCTTCTGCAAACGCCTATCCGCGATGGTCTCGTTTTCCACTGATTGAAACTCGACGACAGCAGTCTGCTCGGAAAGAAACCTCCGTCACAGACGCCGATTTGAAGGCCCTGTCAGAGCTTCATGGAACTATTGGGGACCGAAGACCAAATGTTCCACTATGTCCCACAACAAGTGCCGCATTTTTTTCCCCCAGAAATTAGCCGAGAAAACATGTGTTGCATTACTTAGCTGACCACTCTTCGTAGGCACGCAGACGAAATCCATACCCCTCTTTTTACCTTCAGCAAAATGGTCAATTACAACCTTATTAAAATCGTGCACATTGAGCACATAGCTAACGGATTCAGACTCGCTTCTTTCGTCGCTTTCTAGTGAAACTTTTTATCCTTTCAAGTGTGGAGAAACATCTCTCGCCTTCTGCTTTTTCCATTGGTATTGTACAAGTAATTCGTGTAAGTTTCACTGGTACCCGTAAAACAGTCCCTAAATTATACACTTGAGAAGTGTTGTGTTGGCAGAAGAGCCAACACCGTGTTACTAGAGGCGGCCGAAATGCACGCGTTTTAGCTCACGCAGGCTGGCGTGAGGAGGGAAGAACTATACTGACGTGAGGTCTGGAACATGACAAGGAATTAGAATTCAGAAAGCGGACGTAATTAGTTTGACACTTAACTTTGATCAATTAATGATGAACGTCGTTCTTGACGATACATGAGTCACAATATTATCTGTTCAGAAGACATATGGCGACTTGCTAGGTCGTAGCAGCTAACATAGCTGAAGGCTGTGCTAAACTGTCGTCTCTGCAAATGAGAGCGTATGTAGACAGTGAACCATCGCTAGCAAAGTCGGCTGTACAACTGGGGCGAGTGCTAGGGAGTCTCTCTAGACCAGACTAGACCTGCCGTTTGGCGGCGCTCGGTCTGCAATCACTGACAGTGGCGACACGCGGGTCCGACGTATACTAATGGACCGCGGCCGATTTAAAGGCTGCCACCTAGCAAGTGTGGTGTCTGGCGGTGACACCACAAGAAGTGTTAAAGCTCCGTTTGCAATTTGGAAATAATTTCTATTGTACATGACTGTCAATTACTGTCGCAGTTCATTTTCAGTTTAGGTGAAATTTAATATCGGGGAGTCAGCTGGGCTGGGCTGCGACAATATAGTTGCTGACAAGTGATTACTAAGTGCGAATCGCTCGTCAGTGTTAACCATCACAAGGTCACAGACTCCCTTTGGAGTAGTTTTACGGGAGTTTATAAAACGGAACATGTTTTGGGCCGGCGGCCTCTTCATTTCCATTCCCGTTATCCCAGTGATGGTCGAAATCAAAGCGAGCTTCTCGTCAGATGTACCGCTGACTTCAAATCAGACACGTGCTTACACGCGAGCGACAGCTCCACGTAGCGCAGTGCGGCAGGACGTAACGGGGAAACTCCAGCAAGTGGGAAACCGCCAGCTTACCCAGTCCAGCCGCCACCCTGGTTATTCCATAATCAGTACTATCGTCATTCTCAATGATCCCAAGTCACTCGGCGATTTCTTTACTGTGTGTTGACACATTGCGTTTCAAAATCCCATCTTGGGTCAGCATTTCTTGGAATACGTTTCGTCACAGCATTATTCACTATGGCAGTTATTTTCACTGAGTTTGAGAAGAAAGCAAGTGAATCCCTGTGAATTGCGAAGAAAATATTCCAACTTGTATGTGTTTGCGCAATACAATGAGACTGCGTGTACCAAATTTGCTCTTTCGAATACTGATTCCAGCCTTGCCCTCCCCCGCACAGTGCCTACCGCTCGTAACAGAAGGGTCACGACGTCGTGACTCTGGAGTGTCAGTTCCTTCTGCAGAGTGGTCAGTGTTGTCATGTTTGTTGATCAAATGGTTCAAATGGCTCTGAGCACTATGGGACTTAACTTCTAAGGTCGTCAGTCCCCTAGAACTTAGAACTACTTAAACCTAACTAACCTAAGGACATCACACACATCCATACCCGAGACAGGATTCGAACCTGCGACCGTAGCGGTTGCGCGGTTCCAGACTGTAGCGCCTAGAACCGCTCGGCCACCCCGGCCGGCGTTTGTTGATCACTTCACTTCTTACTCCTACAGCTGTATGGTCTTCTGCTGTCGTCAAATTTATGAACCTTTCATGTACTACCCGTTCTAATTCATGACGAACAATAAATACGTGTTGGCACAAGGTTACACAATCTGCCATTTCATCAACGTAAGGGACTTAACATCGGAGGTCATCAGTCCCCTGGAACTTAGTATTACTTAAAAGTAACTAACCTAAGAACATCACACACATGCATACCCGACACAGGATTCGAACCTGCGACCGTAGCGGTCGCGCGGTTCCAGATTGCAGCGCCTAGAACCGGTCGGCCGCACGGGCCGGCCCTGCAAAATCAGTTATCAAAACCTATACGGTACTTTCCCTTGACGCAGACTCAAGAAATTTTGCAATAAGCACGGTTTCACTGTACAGGTGAAGGAAAACAAAATCCGAAAATTCTGAATGTATAATTACATGACAACCACTCCCCGGCCGGTGAATAGGCCATCTGAGGACCACTTCCCAATTTCAGTTCGTCGTTGCTTGTTCTTTTCTTTTATTCCAGTATGCTTTCATCTGTTGACTATATTTCTTCTTTCTCTCTTCAGACCATTTTGAATCAGTCTTTGTAGCCACTCCGTCTTGCAATCCTTCCATTTTAAATACTTGTCCCCGAAAGCCTTCTCTGTTGTTTGTATCTTCTGCTTCTATATTTTTTCTTTGTAAAGAGAAAAAACAACACAAGAGTCTCCGTTTTATCGTTACCTCTGAAATATTTTCTACATTTTGGTATATTTCAGCGTTACTTCGTAATTTCCAACCCTCTGCTGTGTTTTGTCGTCCTAATATTTCCCTTACAATTCGCCTTTCTAGTGCTTCTAATTTATCGGAATTATAGTGTGTCAGACATTCACTTCCATGTTGTTGTTGTTGTGGTCTTCAGTCCTGAGACTGGCTTGATGCAGCTCTCCATGCTACTCTATCCTGTGCAAGCTTCTTCATCTCCCAGTACCTACTGCAGCCTACAGCCTTCTGCTTAATGTATTCATCTCCTGGTCTCCCTCTACGATTTTTACCCTCCACGCTGCCCTCCAATACTATGCCTCCACACACGTCCTACCAACCGATCCCTTCTTCTAGTCAAGTTGTGCCACAAATTCCTATTCTCCCCAATCCTATTCAACACCTCCTCATTAGTTTGTGATCTACCCATCCAATCTTCAGCATTACTCTGTAGCACCACATTTCAAATCCTTCTATTCTCTTTTTGTCCAAACTATTTATCGTCCATGTTTCACTTCCATACATGGCTACACTCCATACAAATTCTTTCAGAAACGACTTCCTGACACTTAAATCTATACTCGATGTTAACAAATTTCTCTTCTTCAGAAACGCTTTCCTTGCCATTGCCAGCCTACATTTTATATCCTCTCTACTTCGACCATCATCAGTTATTTTGCTCCCCAAATAAAAAAAACTCCTTTACTACTGTAAGTGTCTCTTTTCCTAATCTAATTCCTTCAGCATCACCCGACTTAATTCGGCTACATTCCGTTATCCTTGTGTTGCTTTTGTTGATGTTCATCTTATATCCTCCTTTCAAGACACTGTCCACTCCGTTCAACCGCTCTTCCAAGTCCTTTGCTGTCTCTGATAGAATTAAAATGTCATCGGCGAACCTCAAAGTTTTTATTTCTTCTCCATGGATTTTAATACCTACTCAGAACTTTTCTTTTGTTTCCTTTACTACTTGGTCAATATAAAGATTGAATAACATCGGGGAGAGGCTACAACCCTGCCTCACTCCCTTCCCAACCACTGCTTCCCTTTGATGTCCCTCGACTCTTGTAACTGCCATCTGGTTTCTGTACAAATTGTAAATAGCTTTTCGCTCCCTGTATTTTACCCCTGCCACATTTAGAATTTGAAAGAGAGTATTCCAGTCAACATTGCTAGAAACGTAAGTTTGACTTTCCTTAATCTTTCTTCTAAGATAAGTCGTAAGGTCAGCATTGCATCACGTGTTCCAATATTTCTACGGAATCCAAACTGGTCTTCCCCGAGGTCGGCTTCTACTAGTTTTTCCATTTGTCTGTAAAGAATTCGCTTTAGTATTTTGCAGCTATGACTTATTAAACTGATAGTTCGGTAATTTTCACATCTGTCAAGACCTGCTTTCTTTGGTGTTGGAATTATTATAATCTTCTTGAATTCTGAGGGTATTTCGCCTGTCTCATACATCTTCCTCACCAGATGGTAGAGTTTTGTCAGGACTGGCTCTCCCAAGGCCGTCAGTAGTTCCAATGGAATGTTGTGTCCCGTATATATTCGATTTTTTTTTTACTCTCTCTATTTGGCCAATATCTGTTTTCAGGAATTTTGGATCATCCTTGACGTTTGTTACAAATTTTGCTATTTCTGCAGCTTTTTTTTGGGGGGGGGGGGGTGGCATAAGGAAGCCCTCCTGCACGCTAGTGCACATGATGGAAAATACGTCGGTTACTAGCGTAGACAGTGTCGGAATACTGGAGTGAGAGGCACTGTGAAGACGCTGCTATGGGAGAGACCTGCAGTTTTCGTCAGTGTGTTTACCAGGTCTGTTTGCCTGCGTCACAGTGTCCCTTTCGCCTGCACCTCAGACAGCCGCACGCCGTGTAGACGCGGCTGCTAGCCCGTCACGTGGCTGCGAGCAGACGGCGGCTCGGCTCGGCTCGGCTGGGCTCGCATTCCGCGCCCGCCGCCGACTGGTGCGTCCGCTTCTTTGCCGGCCGCCGGTCTCGCCCGGCCTGTCTTCATTACGACCGCCGCTGTCTGCAGGCTGCGCAGCCCGGCCGTCCCCACACTCAGCCCGTCCTTTGTTACTCGTCGCACAGTGAAAGCCGTCCGGGTCTTCCCAGCACACACTTCATCTGTATCCGTCTCACAGACCACCACCCCCCTCCTACTCACCACCACCACCAACACCACCACCATCCCGACCACATTTTCCACGACCACGCTTCTCTTACCACCTTGTACACAGTAGCCACAACAGCCCGAGCGCTACTCCATGAATAGTGTGCCGATTTTACGGTGTTCTCTTTCGTTTTTAGGCTTCTGTATCTCAATCGATAAAAACGGAGCCCTCATAGGATGACTCTGTACTCCGTCGACTAAGGTCAACCGTCCCTTGGCGGGTGAAGAACGTAAGTTCCTAAGTGAATGTGACAAAAAGATACCATTTACGTCACACCTGAGATGAACATCAACAAAAGCAAAACGATGGTAATGAAGTGTAGAAGAATTAAATCCGTTAGTGCTGAGGGAATTAGATTAGGAAATGAGACAAAGTAGTAGATAAGTTTTGTTTTGGGAAGGAAAGTAACTAATGACGGTCGATGTAGGGAGGATATAAAATGTAGACTGGGTATGGCAAGGAAAGCGTTTCTGAGAAAGTGTCAGGAACTCGTTTCTGAAAGTATACGTATGGAGTGTAGCCATGTACGGAAGTGAAACATGGACGATAAATAGTTTAGACAAGAAGAGAATTGAAGCTTTCGAAATGTGGTGCTACAGAAGAATGGTGAAGATTAGATGGGTAGATCACATAACTAATGAGGAGGTACTGAATAGAATTGGGCACAAGAGGAGTTTGTGGCACAACTTGACTAGAAGAAGGGATCGGTTGGTAGGACATGTTCTGAAGCATCAAGGGATCACAAATTTGGTAGTCGAATTCCATAAGAAGTGGTGTTACAGCAGAATGCTGAAGATTAGATGCGTAGATCACATAACTATTGAGGAGGTACTGAATAGAATTGGGCAGAAGAGGAGTTTGTGGCACAACTTGACTAGAAGAAGGGATCAGTTGGCAGGACACATTCTGAGCCACCGAGAGATCACCAATTTAGTTTTGGAGGGAAGCCTGGGCGGAAAAAATCGTAGGGAGAGACGAAGAGATGAATACACTAAGCAGATTCAGAAGGATGTAGGTTGCAGTAGGTACTGGGAGATGGAGAAGCTTGCACAGGATAGAGTAGGTTCGAGAGCTGCATTAAACCACTCTCTGGAGTATAGACAACAACAACATCGTGTTGGTCGAAAACTCTCCGATCAAAACCTATACGCTCCTTCCTGTTGACCTAGGGTCATGAAATACGCAAGGTTTCACACTGAAAGTAAAGGAAAAAATCAGAATATTTAATTTGCAATGATATTTCACGAAAAAAATACTTATTTTAGTGTTTGTTATCTGACGTCAGACTGGAAATTTGAAACGTTCTCGACGGTCTCGGAATCCCTGGAAGCGGTATGTGGCCAGTGTGAATGCTCCTGACACCGGACCACAATCGGCACCACTCTCGATTCACAGGACGAATCAACTGTCCGCATACATATTTCATATATATAGGGAACACTGGCCAATTTTGCACTGTTCCCTATTTATCAAACGCGAGATGTTGCAATTTCTGCAGCACACTTTTAGAGTCCGTAAGGTTCATCACGAAAATGAATGTGCGTGTACCTTAACGTATAGCCTTCCTGATGGCCAGTAGCTCCGCCGTGTGGTTAAAAGATTCAGGTGGATATTACAGTATCTGGCAGGCGTAGTTGAGCGAGTACCGGCAGCGCTGGAGCCGTGTAGACGCAGCGCTCTGTCGCGACAGTCAGGGGACAGACTGGCCGGCCAATTAACCGGGACGCAAAAACCAGCCACCGGCGGGGCTGGACAGGGCAGCGCATTACGTCGTCACGGCCGCTGCGCGCTGACGTATATAGAGATCAGCGCGCCGGCGCGCCGACGTAATCAGCGGGAGCGCGGAGCGCATGCGCGCCGTCAAACACTTGCGGCGCGACCCAACGTGCGCGACGGAGCGCATGCAGCTGCGCACAGTGACCAGTGCGGCAGGTTTTCTGTCACGGGCCGCCGCGCGCATGCGCAGGGGTCGACGCAATCGTAAGCGAACGGAGACAGAGGACAGACATTATCAAACGGTACTTTAGCGATTAGCAGTAGAGATGGGTAGTTCGCGAACGAACGGGTGCAAAGGAACGGTTCACGAAGATGAACGAAAGGACGGAACGAATCCCTAGGAACGATCGGTGCATAGTTCACTTCGGTCGCGGCGGTCTACTTATAGTTCCCGGGAACGAGGAACGATCGGTTCATAGTTCACTTCGGTCGCAGCGGTCACTTGGGCAGTTCTCGTTCCAGCCTGGGTCGCGTGCTCGTCTCAGTCTCGGTCTCCCTCGGCCGCACTCGTCGTTCTTCGCGTGACCGCCTGTCTCTGTTTCACTGTCGACTGCTCCTAGTTAGTTCAGCGTCCAGTTGTTCGTTTCGCCCACTTTACGTGTGTTTCAAACTGTTCTTGCACTTGGCTCTGGCTATTCAGCGTCCACGACTGGCAATCAAAAAGTATTTTATAGTTACGTAAATTACATAAAAAATACGTTGTATGTAATAGGTACGTCTTTTCAGGTAACAAAAGGGCATATCAGCTCACTTCATTATATCGATGAACAGCACAAGACATACTTATAACAAGGCAAGTTTTTTTTGTTATTCATATATTTTTTGGTTTCATCGACTTGATGTAGCAACTAACTTTCGATAATTTGCTTAATTTTTTGTGTAAGATAATTCGTATAAAACGATTTTCGTGTATCTTTCATATACAAAACATTACATTTAGGAAGGCTCTAATTATTTTCAAGTTTGGTTGTTTCCAATTTGCATTACCTGCTAGTTGGGTTTCTTTGAAAGAAAAAAAAGTGGGTTGTGGGTCATTTTGGCTCAGTAGGAAAAGCGGTGCGTCTCCATTTGAAAGGATATAGATTGCCAAAAGTCGTATTTACTTATTATCTCAAAAACGTTTGGTCAGAAGGAGCTTTCAAACCAAAAACTATTACTGCGAACTTAATTATTATTATTATTATTATTGCTGCATTAACTTTAATAATGCAACATAAAAACCCAATTTTTACTAAGTGTGTGACGCAAGTATGAGAAAACCACATTTAATTTTATGCTTCCATAAAGTCTCTACTTCGCCTACGAACTCAGAGACAACGTGAAGTATAAATAGGGTGTAAACGATTATTGTTTACAACGTAGCATAGCCATGTAGTTCAATTCGAAACGAAGAATTTTATACAAGACACTTGTGGTCTATTAAGTTGGGAAACAGCCACCAACAGGTTTACAAGACTACATGAGCTATAGTCCATGCACGTCGCGTGAGATTTTCATGTTCTCTTCTCCAGCTCTCTACACATCGTCATCGATTGTTTCGCCATTGTTGCTTGCGTTAGCTTGTTATTTCTTCACTACCTAATTATTACACGTTTGCCTGTTTGTTGTATCTGCTCGTAACGGGCAACACATCGTCCGTAATTGGCGAGCAGTCTTTACTCGGGGCCGGTTTTCCGTGCGCCACCCTATATTATTTACCTGCGATCAGCCACACAACGCTACGGTTGGCTAAACGAGAGGTTCTGCAGAATCACAGAAATTACTTCTAAAAGTGTGTAACAATTCTGTAATGAATAAAAACTGTATACTCCAGGAGGGAGGCCAGTGCCCCCTCTTGTTGCCCTCCATCCTTCAGTCACCTACACTACTAGTTTTCAGTTTTTCATAAGAACCATATACCAAGCACAAAAAATGAACGGTTCCCAAAAAAGAACTATTAGCAGTGAACTAGTTCCCAAAGATGAACGGGTTTCGGCCATCTCTAATTAGCAGGCAGCAGTCCGCAAACACCAATTGGCACTCAGAGTGCGTGCAAACGGCCAAACCTAGAGTACGGGGCATGCGTCTGAGCACCGACGCAACAGAGGTGCAGCGTCAGCTAGACTCCATTACACCACATCAAAAGAAACAGTGTGTGCGGTAACAAAACCATGGCCACTCACAAGGGAGATATGTTGACAGGGCGACCCAGAAGTCCGTCATATTTCAAAATTCAATGTAGGTGAAGACGTTGAAAATTGGCTCTGATATTTGAAATGGCATGGGGTGTTACTGAAACAAAAAAGTGTATAAAAAAGCCAACAGATGTCGCTTCGTACGATACATCTAAGTCTTTACTATAAGTACAGTCTTGATCACGATTTATTTATTAATGTGACCGGTTTCGACCACTACTGTGGTTAATTTCAGACCATTGAGTAGGAACATCTTTCTGCTGGAGATAACTTAACCTATCACAAAATCATGAGCCCTGAAGAAATAGTAGAATTCATTGAACTGTCAAGAACTACTTTAGATTTTAATTATTTTTCATTTAATAATAAAATATATATTTAGGAAGATGGACTTGCAGTGGGTAATTCCCGGGCTAACACTACAGCACATATCTTCCTCAATGATGTTGAAATTCAATTTTTCAAAAATAATCTCGAAATAACAAATAAAATTATATACTACAAAAGATATGTTGACGACACATTGCTATTATATAGCGGTTCTAAGGAAGAAATTGATGCTTTCGGTAACAACTTAAATAATTTACATCCAAAACTTATATTCACAGTAGAACATGGAAGTAACAACAGCATTAATTTCCTGGGCCTCACAAGAATGGAAAACATAATATTTCTATTTATAAAAACCCACATCAACCGACGTAATTATAAATCCTACATCATACCATCCATTAAAATACAAAATGGCATTTTTTAAAACTATGATACATAGGATACTGAAATTACCTCTTCAACGTAATCCAATCCAGAAGGAAATTGATACTTCAAAACAGATAGCAGTTGCTAACAATTATAATTTCCATCAGGTTGATCTGTTATATCAAAAAGTACAAGAAACAAATGATGCTGTTACAAATTCCAAGAAGAGATTTCGAAAAATGAGATACATGGGACCTATTTCAGATAAAATAAAGCCAGTGGCACACTGACCGGAACTCTCTCCAGGATGACAACGCGACAGCAACGACCCCTACGTCGAAAGCACGTAAGCGCGCCGACCGACTGCTTGCTGCCCAGTCTACATCTACATCTACATCCATACTCCGCAAGCCACCTGACGGTGTGTGGCGGAGGGTACCTTGAGTACCTCTATCGGTTCTCCCTTCTATTCCAGTCTCGTATTGTTCGCGGAAATAAGGACTGTCGGTATGCCTCTGTGTGGGCTCTAATCTCTCTGATTTTATCCTCACGGTCTCTTCGCGAGATATACGTAGGAGGAAGCAATATACTGCTCGACTCTTGGGTGAAGGTATGTTCTCGAAACTTCAACAAAAGGTTGTACCGAGCTACTGAGCGTCTCTCCTGCAGAGTCTTTCACTGGAGTTTATCTATCATCTCTGTAACGCTTTCGCGATTACTAAATGATCCTGTAACGAAGCGCGCTGGTCTCCGTTGGATCTTCTCTATCTCTTCTATCAACCCTATCTGGTACGGATCCCACACTGCTCAGTAGTATTCAAGCAGTGGGCGAACAAGTGTACTGTAACCTGCTTCCTTTGTTTTCGGACTGCATTTCCTTAGGATTCTTCCTATGAATCTGTCTGGCATCTGCTTTACCGACGATCAACTTTATATGATCATTCCATTTTAAATCACTCCTAATGCTAACTCCCAGATAATTTATGGAATTAACTGCTTCCAGTTGCTGACCTGCTATATTGTAGCTAAATGATAAGGGATCTATCTTTCTATGTATTCGCAGCACATTACACTTGTCTACATTGAGATTCAATTGCCATTCCCTGCACCGTGCGTCAATTCGTTGCAGATCCTCCTGCATTTCAGTACAATTGTCCATTGTTACAACCTCTCGATACACCACAGCATCAGCTGCAAAAACCCTCAGTGAACTTCCGATGTCATCCACAAGGTCATTTATGTATATTGTGAATAGCAACGGTCGTACGACACTCCCCTGCGGCACACCTGAAATCACTCTTACTTCGGAAGACTTCTCTCCATTGAGAATGACATGCTGCGTTCTGTTATCTAGGCACTCTTCAATCCAATAACACAATTGGTCTGATAGTCCATATGCTCTTACTTTGTTCATTAAACGACTGTGGGGAACTGTATCGAACGCCTTGCGGAAGTCAAGAAACACAGTATCTACCTGTG
The DNA here is from genome assembly GCF_021461385.2 of Schistocerca piceifrons. Classification (NCBI taxonomy): domain Eukaryota; kingdom Metazoa; phylum Arthropoda; class Insecta; order Orthoptera; family Acrididae; genus Schistocerca; species Schistocerca piceifrons. Next base: position 5,083,450 of record NC_060147.1, read on the forward strand.
AACCCGTGCCTATGGCCCTCTGAGTCTCGTGGACGAATAGCGCGAGCTGGGTTTCACACGATCGTCTTTTTCGAAACCCATGCTGATTCCTACAGAGTAGAATTCTAGTCTCCAGAAAAGTCATTATACTCGAACATAATACGTGTTCCAAAGTTCTCCAACTGATCGACGTTAGAGATATAGGTGTATAGTTCGGCACATCTGTTCGACGTCCCTTCTTGAAAACTGGAATGACCTGTGCCCTTTTCCAATCCTTTGGAACGCTACGCTCTTCAAGAGACCCACGGTACACCGCTGCAAGAAGGGGGGCAAGTAGCAGCGTCAAGGCGGGCAACTTGATAGGAGCCTCAACGCCTGTTACTTGTTTGTGCGCTTTAGGTAGCCCTGATTTTGGATAATTCTAGTTGACCTTCCCTCGGTGAAGATACTGATGTGTAAGTAGGGTCGTGAACCTGAACATTTCGAACATGACAGCCATTGTGAGAAGGTCACATCTCACGGTTACAGGGGTACCACAAAACAGTCTGAGATCAGCAGTCTCTGTGTATAAAAGGCAGGGTCCTGACTCCCAGCCCAAACCACGGAGGAGAGAAACTTGAAATTTGGTCAGGGCGTCGAACATAGCCGTCGTTTGAGAACGCTGTTTGGTTGTTCCCTTTCAATGGAACCATCCTGGCATTCGCCTGGAGCGATTTAGGGAAATCACGGAAAACCTAAATCAGGATCGCCGCACGCGGGGTTGAACCGTCGTCCTTCCGAATGCGAGTCCATTGTGCTAACCAGTGCGCCACCTCGCGAGGTTTGAGAAGGGATTTTTCTAGTTTCCACCCCTAAAGAGGTGAAATGAGGGATGAAATGTTGAAGCCAGACCTACGGAAATTGGTATTAGTTGTATGGGGGTGAAATAAGGTCTGTGTTGTGTACATAGTTCCGTGTAGTCAGCGCGTACACAACTTTCCCACTAGAGCGCGCCCCGCTAAGCACAACAGCGCAGGCGCAGCGCTCGTCCGTCTCCGCACTACGAGATGGCGCTGCCTTAGAGACGGACCAAATTCTGCTTCCGTCGATCCGCGTATTAATATGTCACGCAGCCAATGAGATTGCTGCTAACGTAGGACCTTTTCTCCTCGTGGATCACACTCGCGCAGTGATACCTGGACGCTCGAGGTATTATAACGAGTGTACAGACCTCCGATTAGTCAGTCTGCGTCAGTCTGCATTAGTCTGTAGTCAAGTTTCAGTCTGCGCCTAATAAGATTACCATATTCCTGTACATAACCATGAAGAGAAATGTGTAGACACTTTGTCAAGTATCAGAGATATATGAGAATAAGATTAACGTACCAAGACCAAAGGAACTTCAGATTGTCAATTGTAAACCGCATCCCAGAATCAAGTTACGTAATATCTATGCTTGTTATTATTTTAATAAATGTGTGTGAAAATTAATCAAGTTCTGTGTAAAGTTGGTCACCGTCAATCTGCTACTCTAAGCATGCAAGTGGCATTTCTATCATCTGACCTAACGGCAGAAGACCACGAGACATATTGCTGACACTCGCCTACTTCGTTAGAGCGACAAGTCAAATTATCTGATGGTGTGTGTACCGAAGGCCTTACAGTACACACACCACAGGCTGAAAGATGTTTTTTTTTTTTAAATAAATCATAATTGAAGAACTCCTAAAGTATTTTTAAACTTACAAGCATCAAAATTCGCATTTGATTTATTGGTTGCAAATGAAAAAAATGGCATCCGTGTTTTTGGATGTTCAACATCTAAGGATGTGAAATAGGGGATGACATTCTTTGTGGAAACATTTCATTATGCAAGCATTTTTGAAGATAAATCTATGGAAAGTTGTATTTGGTTTCCTTGTTAGAAATAAAAAACCCATGTCATTGTTTTTGGAAATTCAACCCCTAAAGGGCTCAAATAAGGGATGAATCCTTTAATGAAAATATTGATTGTGAAAGCGTTTTTGAAGCTAAATGTATGAAAACTGGCATTTGATTTTTGGATTAGAAATAAAAAAAACACGCGTTTCAACATTTTTCGAAATTCAACTATTAAGGGGGAAAAATAGTGGGTGAAAGTTTTTTGGAAATAATTCATTATTAAAGAACTACTAAAGCATTTTTAAAGTTACATCTACAAAAATTGGCATTTGTGTTCTGGGTTGAAATAAAAAAGCATGTGGTTCAGTGTTTTAGAAAATTCTGCTCCGTAAGGGATTGAAATAGAGAATGAAAAGTTTTATGAAATTATTTTATTATGAAAATATTTTCAAAGATAAAGTTACGAAAATTTGTATTTGACTTCTCTGCTAGAAATTAAAAATTATGTCTTTCATTATTTTTGGAAATTCATACCCTTATGGGATGAAAATGGTGAAAACTTTTAAGAAAATATTCTGTTTTATTTAAAATTTTCAATGCTAAATCTATGAAAATTCATATTTTGCTTCTCGGCTAGAGATGAAAATAATATGTGGTAGGGGATGAAGGTTCCTCCGGAAATATCGCCACATAAACGCAAAAGCCATGATTTTCGAAAATCCTGGACTTCCAGCGACCACAGTCGCTTTTTGATGAGAAGTACGTTGGGAAAAATACCATACTTCTACAAGGTTAACTAGCGGGAAAAACTTTGGTGTTGCAATTTGTGAGCAACATAAAAATTTGATTAAAGAAAAACAAGAAATGTGCAGAACACGCAGAATATGCGATGGAAGCAGCGGACGGTGAGGTAATTTTCTTTTATATTTACGGTATGTGAAGTTCACAACTCTAATATCAATATGAAAACCAGTTGAATGATGCCGTCAAAAATTCTCGAAATTATGTGGAACGAGACAGTTTTCAGGATATGTATACATGATTCGAGAACATTAATGAACACACTGCATTTTTTTTAGTCCTACACGTGTATCTGCAGTTAAAAACAGGCTGGTTTTTCCCCCCTAAGCATAAGCATAAATTCGTCAATGGAATAGCAGCTGTCTAGGAGAAATGATTTCAACATATATTTAAAACTTGCTTCGTTACCTGGCAGACATTTTATGTTACTGGACAAACGAATAAACTTTTTCTCCCATCTTGAACTCTTTTCTGAGCCACTCGCAGATTTAACAGTGGGTAGAAAATGTCATTTTTCTCTCAAGTGTTGTAGGCATAGACATCATAGTTCTCCTCAAATTTTAATGAGCTTCTTATGACGAATTTCATTAACGAAAATATACCGGGTGATCAAAATGTCAGTATAGATTTGAAAACTGAATAAATCACGGAATAATGTAGATAGAGAGGTACAAGTTGACACGCATGCTTGGAATGACGGGCTTTATTAGAACCAAAAAAAAAAAAAAAATACAAAATTTCTAAAAACGTCCGACAGATGGCGCTTCATCTGATCAGAATAGCAATAATTAGCATAACAAAGTAAGACAAAGCAAAGGTGATGTTCATTACAGGAAGTGCTCAATATGTCCACCATCATTCCTCAACAATAGCTGTAACCGAGGAATAATGTTGTGAACAGCACTGTAAAGCATGTCCGGAGTTATGGTGAGGCATTGGCGTCGGATGCTGTCTTTCAGCATCCCCAGAGATGTCGGTCGATCACAATACACTTGCGACTTCAGGTAACCCCAAAGCCAATAATCGCACGGACTTTTACGCGTCTAGCAATATGGGGTGTTTTTTTTTTTTTTTTTTTTTTTTTGTTCTAATAAAACCCCATGTCATTCCAAGCATGTGTGTCAACTTTTACCTCTCTATCTATATTATTCCGTGGTTTATTAAGTTTTCAAATTTATACTGACTTTTTGATCAACCGGTATATTTTTACGGCACAGTTAAAGTGCCTAGCTACTTGGACAAGTATCTACATGGCGCCCATGCGCGAATACCACACCGTATTCTCATTGCTCGCTTTTGTGCAATGAATACTTTGTAAGTGATGAGCTACCCCAGAAAATTATTCCGTGCGACCGTATTGGGAGGAAATTTGCAAATGTGTCGGGAGGTTGATATGTCTGTTTCCAATATTAGTAATTGTACGAAGAGAAGAAGGAGCTCAACTTAAATGTTTGAGAAGCTAGGGTAATACGGTTCACCGAGTTCAAGTTTTCGTCAGTATGTACACTTGAAAAATCTGGAGCATTCTACCCTACACCTTGACTCCTGCTCAACTGCTATAACAGTTGTTGGTATGACTCTGTTTGTGCTACAGAACTGAATGTAGTGTCTTTCTTTCTTTCTTTCTTTCTTTTTTCAGAAATTAGGGTAAGTCTATTTTCAGTGAACCGCTAAATAATTATTGGGAAAATATCGTTTACCGGCTCTTCTGTTGCTTTCTCTCTAATGGAATGTGCACCTGTTAAAAATGGTTCAAATGGCTCTGACCACTATGCGACTTAACTTCTGAAGTCATCAGTCGCCTAGAACTTATAACTAATTAAACCTAAGGACATCACTCACATCCATGCCCGAGGCAGGATTCGAACCTGCGACCGTAGCGGTCGCTCGGCTCCAGACTGTAGCGCCTAGAACCGCACGGCCACTCCGGCCGGCTGCACATGTTATAACGTGCTGCCAGCGAACACAATCCTTGAGAGTGGTGCATTTTTTTTTCCCCCGACACTTTATGTGCTTGTATTGGAAATACCTTGAAAGGCTTCTGAAGTACTGTCGCTCACCTTGTGGGTGATGTGTATCAGCGCGCAGGAGAACCCTAGCTGTTTTAAGGCGGGGGGTAGCACATGAAACGGGCCGACTTGGAGCAGGAGAGGCACCAAAGGACATTTTAATTTCCACTGTCTATACTTTTACAAGTAAATTCATAAAACTTTGTCAACATGACCAGAAGGAATACACACTCGTAGCAGCGGAAGTTCAAAAACGTAACAAAATAACTTTTTTTCTTTACATGTGAAATTTCATCATTTTTTCACTTACTATTGGCTGCATTTGTTACTATAGGTACACTTTTCTTCGTAAGTAAGAGAAACTGTTCGATGAATTTTGCACAGCATACCAACCATACTCGCAGGTGTCTCAAACTCTAGAATCTATTTAATTTATGAAAAAATGAATGAGCTCTTACGTTTTAAACTTTAGGTTTCGAAAAAAAAATTTTTGTAGCTAATTATCTCAATTTTTACCACAGTTTTTAATAGATTTTGAAAATTCTAGTGTCATATTGTGGTGTGCGTACTGTAAGACCTTCGGTACACACACCATCAGATTATTTGACTTGTCGCTCTAACGAAGTAGGCGAGTGTCAGCAATATGTGTCGTGGTCTTATCGTGGCGTGTTTATCTTCTGCCGTTAGGTCAGACGATAGAAATGCCACTTGCACGCTTAGAGTAGCAGATTGACGGTGACGAACTTTAAACAAAACTTGATTAATTTTCACACACATTTATTAAAATAATAACAAGCATATAAATAACTTAACTTGGTTCTGGATGCTATTTGCAATTGGCAATCTCAAGTTCCTTTGGTCTTGGTACGTTAATCTTATTCTCACATATCTCTGATACTTGACAAAGTGTCTATACATTTCTCTCCATGGCTATGTACAGAATATGATAATTTTATTAGGCGTAAACTCAAACTTGACTATAGACTAATTCAGACTAATCGGAGGTCTATACACTCATTATAATACCTCGCTCATTCAGGTATCACTGCGCGAGTGTGATCCGCGAGGAGAAAAGGTTCTACGTTAGTAGCAATCTCATTGGCTACGTTACATATTAATACGCGGATCGGCCGAAGCAGAATTTGGCCCGTCTCTAAGGCAGCGCCATCTCGTAGTGTGGAGACGGACGAGCGCTGCGCCTGCACTGTTGTGCTTAGCGGGGCGCGCTCTAGTGGGAAAGTTGTGTACGCGCTGACTACGTGGAACTATCTACACAACACATACACCTGTAATTATGGTTTGTATGCTGTGCAAAATTCATCAAAGAATCTCTCTTACTTGTGAACAAAAATGTACCTATAGCAATAAATGCAGCCAACAGCAAGTGAAGAAAATAATGAAATTTCATATCTAAAAAAAAAGTATTTTGTTATGTTTTTGCACTTCCACTACTATGAGTGTGAATCATGAAACCTTCCTGGTCATGGCGACAAAGTTTTATGACTTTATTTGTAAAAGTATAGACAGTAGACAATAGAATGTCCTGTGGTGCCTCTCCTGGTCCAAGTCGGCCCGTTTGACGTTCTACCCCCCCCCCCCCCCCCCAAAAAAACAGCTAGGGTCCTCTTGCGCGCTGATATACATCATCCACAAGGTGGGCGACAGTACTTCAGAAGCCTTTCAAGGTATTTCCAATACAAGCACATAAAGTGCCGGGGGAAAAAAAAAAATGCACCACTCTCAAGGATTGTGTTCGCTGGCAAGATGGTATAACATGTGCATATTCCATTACGGAGAAAGCATCAGAAAAGGCGGTAAACGATATTTTCCCGATAATTATTTGGCGGTTCACTGAAAATGGACTTATCCTCATTTATGAAAAAAGAAAAAAAGAAAGAAAGACACTACATTCAGTTCCGTACCACAAACAGGGTCATACCTACAACTGTTATAGCAGTTGAGCAGGAGTCAAGGTGTGGGGTAGAGTGCCCCAGATTTTTCAAGTGTACATACTGACGAAAACTTGAACTTGGTGAACCGTATTACCCTAGCTTCTCAAACAATTAAGTTGAGCTCCTTCTTCTCTTCGTACAATTGCTAATCTTGGAATCAGACGTATCAACCTCCTGACACATTTGCAAATTTCCTCCCAATACGGTTGCACGGAATAATTTTCTGGGGTAGCTCATCACTTACAAAGTATTCATTGCACAAAAGCGAGCAATGAGAAATCCCATGGACGCCATGTAGATACCTGTCCAAGGAGCTAGGCACCTTAACTGTGCCGTCACAATATACTGGGTGATCAAAAAGCCAGTATAAATTTGAAAACTTAATAAACCACGGAATAATATAGATAGAGAGGTAAAAGTTGACGCACATGCTTGGAATGACATGGGGTTTTATTAGAACAAAAAAAAAAAATACCCTATATTGCTAGACGCGTAAAAGTACAGACAGTGGAAATTAAAATGTCCTGTGGTGCCTCTCCTGCTCCAAGTCGGCCCGTCTGATGCCCTACCCCTCTTAATGGCGGTGGACCCCGTCGCGGCATCTGCTGCTGGTTGAGCGCGGTGAGGTGAGGTGAGGTGCTGAGTCCTCTGAGGGGCCCGTGGCGGCTGCCGCTGCCGGCTGTTAAATATTTATGGCCCAGGTCTCGCCCCAGATCCCGCACTCTGCCGCCGCCTGCCTCCATGACAGCTCTGTCCGCCGTCATCCCGCGCGCCTGCTACAGACCTGAACCCGGGGCTGCTAGGTGGCAGGCGCACCCCCCTCCTGTACGACCAACACTTTCCACAATACGGCCTAAAACAGGGAATAGATGACCGGGACTTTTTCAAATGCCACTGTTGTTGTTGTGGTGGTCTTCAGTCCTGAGACTGGTTTGATGCAGCTCTCCATGCTACTCTATCCTGTGCAAGCTTCTTCATCTCCCAGTACCTACTGCAGCCTACATCCTTCTGAATCTGCTGAGTGTATTCATCTCTTGGTCTCCCTCTACGATTTTTACCCTCCACGCTGCCCTCCAATACTAAATTGGTGATCTCTTGATGCGTCCACACATGTCCTACCAACCGATCCCTTCTTCTAGTCAAGTTGTGCCACAAACTCCTCCCCAGTCCTATTCAACACCTCCTCATTAGTTATGTGATCAACCCACCCAATCTTCAGCATTCTTCTGTAGCACCACATTTCGAAAGCTTCTATTCTCTTCTTGTCCAAACTATTTATCGTCCACATTTCACTTCTATACATGGCTACACTCCATACAAATACTTTCAGAAACGACTTCCTGACACTTAAATCTATACTCGATGTTAACAAATTCCTCTTCTTCAGAAACGCTTTCCTCATCATCATTTAACCAAACAGTAAAGCTGCATGCCATCGGGAAAAATTACGGCCGTAGTTTCCCCTTGCTTTCAGCCGTTCGCAGTACCAGCACAGCAAGGCCGTTTTGGTTATTGTTACAAGGCCAGATCAGTCAATCATCCAGACTGTTGCCCTTGCAACTACTGAAAAGGCGGCTGCCCCTCTTCAGGAACCACACGTTTGTCTGGCCTCTCAACAGATACCCCTCCGTTGTGGTTGCACCTACTGTACGGCCATCTGTATCGCTGAGGCACGCAAGCCTCCCCACCAACGGCAAGGTCCATGGTTCACGGGGGGCAAATGCCACTATCAGTTCCTAATTCAGACATTGCTTTATACGCTGAAGCGCCAAAAAAACTGGTATTGCGAGAGTGTGGGTGCTATTCTGTCATTCTGCACAACGGATTAATCTGAGATGTACCCTTTACCCTGTGGCTCCTGCAAGATGCAATTTCCAACCCCACACTACTACAGAAGTCAGACAGACGCTCCTAACGTTCTAAAGAAAAATGCCTGAAAAACTTTCAGCAATAAATATCTTCTGGAGTCGTCCGATGTAACGAGAAGACACAAAAATTCACAAAATTTCTTACGTAACCAGTGCGACACTTGCATACTGGAGTAGTGCTAGTTAGTGTAAGAAAAATGTGAAACTAACGAAAATTATTTCTTTTTTTTTACAAAAATTCTGAGAAATCACAATGGCACTTTAAGTTATGAACTGAACAAGTTATTTTCAGGTTCTTTCCGAAATGTGAAGTTACCTCTCAAGGATAGGATTCGCTAATGAAATTTCTAAACAAAGTTTAAGATTGTTATTGACCTGGCAGAATGGTTGAGAGCCGCGCCTACTTGACTCGAATGCCCTTCCAATCCTAAAATGAGGGCACGTGTTATTCGGGTGTTGCCGGACATAAAGATCAAAGTGGGCTGGTTAACTGTCTTGTTGAAACGACACTCTTTCGCGGACAACGAAGCGTACAGTCTCCAAGGACTGCGGCAGCTCGTCTCGCAGGGACCCGGGTAACATGGACCAGTCAAACGGGCAAGCACGAAACGAGGTCCTACCAGCTGGTCTTAGGTCAGTGCACGCCCGTACGTTGACTGAGAACCGATGTCAGTGACGAGGGGATTAGCTTCACTCCAGACGTGGGTGTTTCCGCAGCTGAAAACATCGCCGAGGGTGAATGGGGCCTAGACACTGACTGTACGAAGATCGGCAGCCAAACACTGCGGTGGATGATCCACCCACAGAAGTGGACTGGGGGCTCAAAATGCTTCAGAGGAAGACTGCACTGTAGTTCCTTCTCTAGATTGTCGAACAGATGACACAATGGTAGATATCGAAATAGACGACAGAGGGATAGAGAAAAAATTAAAATCGCTCAAAAGAGGAAAGGCCGCTGCACCTGATGGGATACCAGTTCGATTTTACACAGAGTACGCGAAGGAAATTGCCCCCCTTCTTGCAGCGGTGTACCGTAGGTCTCTAGAAGAGCGTAGCGTTCCAAAGGGTTGGAAAAGGGCACAGGTCATCCCCGTTTTCAAGAACGGACGTCGAACAGATGTGCAGAACTATACACCTATATCTCTAACGTCGATCAATTGTAGAATTTTGGAACACGTATTATGTTCGAGTATAACGACTTTTCTGGAAACTAGATTTCTACTCTGTGGAAATCAGCATGGGATTCGAAAAAGACGGTCGTGTGAAACCCAGCGCGCGCTATTCGTCCACGAGACTCAGAGGGCCATAGACACGGGTTCCCAGGTAGATGCCGTGTTTCTTGATTTCCGCAAGGCGTTCGATACAGTTCCCCACAGTCGTTTAATCAACAAAGTAAGAGCATATGGAATATCAGACCAATTGTCTGATTGGATTGAAGAGTGCCTAGATAACAGAACGCAGCATGTCATTCTCAATGGAGAGAAGTCTTCCGAAGTAAGAGTGATTTCAGGTGTGCCGCAGGGGAGTGTCATAGGACCGTTGCTATTCACAATATACATAAATGACCTTGTGGATTACATCGGAAGTTCACTGACACTTTTTGCCGATGATGCTGTGGTGTATGGAGAGGTTGTAACAATGGAAAATTGTACTGAAATGCAGGAGGATCTGCAGCGAATTGACGCACGGTGCAGGGAATGGCAATTGAATCTCAATGTAGACAAGTGTAATGCGCTGCGAATACATAGAAAGAAAGATCCCTTATGATTTAGCAACAATATAGCAGGTCAGCAACCGGAAGCAGTTAATTCCATAAATTATCTGGGAGTACTCATTAGGAGTGATTTAAAATGGAATGATGATATAAAGTTGATCGTCGGTAAAGCAGATGCCAGACTGAGATTCATTGGAAGAATCCTAAGGAAATGCAATCCGAAAACAATGGAAGTAGGTTACAGTACGCTTGTTCGCCCACTGCTTGAATACTACTCAGCAGTGTGGGGTCCGTTCCAGATAGGGTTGATAGAAGAGATAGAGAAGATCCAACGGACAGCAGCGTTCTTCGTTACAGGATCATTTAGTAATCGCGAAAGCGTTACGGAGATGATAGATAAACTCCAGTTGAAGACTCTGCAGGAGAGACGCTCAGTAGCTCGGTACGGGCTTTTGTTAAAGTTTCGAGAACATACCTTCACCGAGGAGTCAAGCAGTATATTGCTCCCTCCTACGTATATCTCGCGAAGAGACCGTGAGGATAAAATCAGAGAGATTAGAGCCCACACAGAGGCATACCGACAATCCTTCTTTCCGCGAACAATACGAGACTGGAATAGAAGGGAGAACTGATAGAGGTAGTCATGGTACCCTCGGCCACACACCGTCAGGTGGCTTGCAGAGTATGGATGTAGATGTAGATGTAGATGTAGATCGTCGCAAAACGTGCACTCAGACTGGCGGTCGTCGCTTTCAACAGTTGTTGCGATTACGTTGTTGTTGTGCAGAGTGCGCTGTGCATATCGACAACGCAATACGTGTTCATTTCCGATCATTTATGATTCTCCGTCTCCGTATAATCGGTTGTGAGCCCTGTATCACCTGTCTCAGTTTGACATAAAAGGCTTTGGGACACCTCGTATAGCCACACTGACCTCGTAACAACACTGAACACCAACAACAATGCTTTTCTACCTCTTACAGAGAACCGCAACCCTAATCATTTATGTACCGGGCGAATTAGTGCAAGTGTGTGAAGTTGCTTTGACATCCCACCGTGTCTGGTGGGCGCCACAACACGCAGAGGGCGCACACGGAGCTGAGCTGGTAATGAAGGCGGCCAGCACCGTGTCACGTGTCTCTGCATATGCCGCCCCCCCCCCCCCCCCCCTTCTCACACACACACGCACGCATTGCTCTATTGCCGTAATCCGCTTTGCCGCCTTTTTGGACACAAACCCGCAAGTTGAATCTTCGCCCGTGATATAGCCTTCTGCTTTTCGCCCCCAAACCACTGCCCCCCTCCGCCCCCCTCCCCCCCCCCCCCCACACACACCCAACCACAGAGGGGAGAGGATAAAAAGAAGCTCGGTCAGAGACGCGCGGGGGACGAACGAAAAGAATGAAAGCGAAAAAAAAAAACAGAAGGAATTGTAGTCGGGCGGCAGAGCCGGTGTCTGCTTAGCATCGCCGCCCACACACACACACACACACACACACACACACACACACACACATGCGCGGGGGCCAGAACCTGAGCACTAAATTTCCCTGGCGTGACTTGGGCGGCAGGGACATTTCTGGCGGCTAAGTTGGCACCGGCGGGCATTGTGTTTTATCGGAGTGCGCTGCGCCCGTGTGTGTCCTTGTTTCTGCCCCCCTGCCTCCCTCCCTCCCTCCCTCCCTCCCTCCCCCCTGGGACCCCTGACTAAGCCTGGGCGGGGAATTAATTTCTCAAAGTCAGCGCAGCCTGCCCTTCCCTGGGCTGTTGGTCCCCGTTATATTTATGTGATGTTTTTATCCCCCTGACACCCTTCCGCCCCTTTCTGTCCTTGCCGCAGGCGGGTTGCCGTCCCACCACCTGTACTTAAAAAGTATGATATACTTAGAAGCAGCCACACACACACACACACACACACACACACTCACTCACTCACTCACTCAGCTGCCTCTCCCGTAGCGGGTCCACTGTCGGCCTTGCGTCCACAGGCTTAACAAGTCAGAAAGTGGAGTTAGGCGCGGGTGTGCAATCGCGTTGTCTTGAGGAACACCCACTTCCATAACTTTCTCCAACAAACTTTACAAGTTTCGAAGAATGGCTCTAAGTTCTGCCTGCCCTTTTCTATTCGTTTACAAATAATTCATTTGAGTAGACAATGAGACAGTGTAGTGCACAAGTTTTGCTATTTGGGGAGCAAAACGACTGACGATGGTCGAAGTAGAGAGGATATCAAATGTAGACTGGCAGTGGCAAGGAAAGCCTTTCTGAAGAACACAAATTTGTTAACATCGAGTATAGGAAGTCCCTCCTGGAAGTATTTGTGCGGAGTGTAACCATGAATGGAAGTGAAACATGTACGATAAATAGTTTCGCCAAAAAGAGAATAGAAGCTTTCGAAATTTGGTGCTACAGAAGAATGCTGAAAATTAGACGGATAGATCACATAACTAATGAGGAGGTACTCAATAGGACTGGGGAGAAGAGGAATTTGTGGCGCAACTTGACTAGAAGAAGCGATCACAAATTTAGTACTGGAGGGAAGCGTGGGCGGTAGAAATCGTAGAGGCAGAGGAAGAGATGAATACATTAAGGAGATTCAGAAGGATGTAGGTTGCAGCAGTTACTCGGACATGAAGAACTGGAGAGCTGCATGAAACCAGTCTCTGGACTGAAGACCACAACAACAGCAATACAAAGAACACTTTCAGTTTCAGCTATAAATTTATGGCCATTTTTAGCGGTTTCGTACGAAAGGAACTCTTGCAGGATCACTTCGATGCTTCGTTGTCTGCCCGTGCGTCTCTTAAGACCCCTTTTTTTCTTTTTTTTCAGGAGTGGTTAGAGGTATCAACTAGCTCATATTCAAGGGCTTACGATCCCTTGGCGGTGTAAAAAATTTAAGTTCAGTCCTAGTGTCCGATTCCACGTGTCAGCTTTGAGCAATGACTACATGTCTAAGGTAAACGTAGACGCAATGTTTTAAAATAACTGATCATATTCGTAAACGAATCTAGCGTACCATAAAATTAGAATCACAAGTCACGTGATTAATTAATTAGCCGAGAATTATGTCGAAAAGAATTGCAGGTAACGAAAATAAACAAGAGCAAAAGAAATATACATGTCTAACATAAATTAATTCCGTAATTTATGTGAGTTAGAAGAGCACACATAAGCTTCAAACGTATTGCGTGGTGAAATCTTGATAAAATAGCGTTAATATATACTAATAATTATTATTATTCAATCTAAAGGGGATTTTGGACAGCGAGAAACTAAAATGTAACACAGCAACGGGAAAATTAAATAAATGGCAACATATATGAAACATAACAAGAACAGTCGCATGAAACGCGTAGAAACCGCCACAGAAATCCTGAAAGAGGAGCCAGTATACAAGCAACGAAAATTCACGTAAAGTAACAAAAAGTGCAATCGGTCACTAGCGTTAAGCTAATCAGATCATTTTTAGTTACGGACTCCACTCATTTCATGGTTCGTTATTTAGATCATTTTTCCAGCAGGTTTGTACACTGAAATGTAACAGGGCTCCACCATTAGTAATGACTCTCTGAACTACTGCGAAAAAGTAACAAATATTGGAATCTGTAACTAGAGTCGACCTGTGTAGGTTAATCTTAGTTACCGTTTCTATTCATCCCGCGGTTCGTTATTTGGACCGTTTTTGCAGCACGTGAATGCACTACAATGCTACAGGATTTTTACATTTGGTATTACTTTCTTCACTACTTTGAAAAAAAACTTGGAATCGATAAGTACAATATTTGTCAATTTCTCGGAGTAATTCATAGATCTACAAGAACTCTAGAAATCCTACGAAAACAGGGTCCACACACTTACAGCAAACATGTCCAACATTATGAACTATCGAATGGTTGGAATCGCTAGCTAGAACTGATTACCTGCATAGATAAATTGTCGTTTACGATTCCAACTAATACACTGCATGGCTCATTATTTAGACCGGTTTCCCGACAGGTGTGATTACTGCAGAGTAATGCAAGGTCTGCACTAGTAACTGCTCTATTTTTGTTGTTGTGGTCTTCAGTCCTGAGACTGGTTTGATGCAGCTCTCCATGCTACTCTATCCTGTGCAATCTCCTTCATCTCCCAGTACCTACTGCAACCTACAGCCTTCTGAATCTGCTTAATGTATTCATCTCTTGGCCTCCCTCTATGATTTTTACCCTCCACGCTGCCCTCCCATGCTAAATTTGTCATCCCTCGATGCCTCAGGACATGTCCTACCAACCGATCCCTTCTTCTTGTCAAGTTGTGCCACAAAATCCTTTCCAATTCTATTCCATACCTCCTCATTAGTTATGTGATCTACCCACCTAATCTTCAACATTCTTCTGTAGCACCACATTTCGAAAGCTTCTATTCTCTTCTTGTCCAAACTATTTATTGTCCATGTTTCACTTCCATAGATGGCTACACTCCATACAAATACTTGCAGAAACGACTTCCAGACACTTAAATCTATACTCGATGTTAACAAATTTCTCTTCTTCAGAAACGCTTGCCAGTCTACATTTTATATCCTCTCTACTTCGACCATCATCAGTTATTTTGCTCCCCAAATAGCAAAACTCCTTTACTACTTTAAGTGTCTCATTTCCTAACCTAATTCCCTCAGCATCACCAGACTTCATTCGATTACATTCCATTATTCTCGTTTTGCTTTCGTTGATTTTCATCTTATATCCTCCTTTCAAGACACTGTCCATTCCGTTCAACTGCTCTTCGAAGTCCTTTGCTGTCTCTGACAGAATTACAATGTCATCGGCGAACCTCAAAGTTTTTATTTCTTCTCCCTGGATTTTAATACCTACTCCAAATTCTTCTTTTCTTTCTTTTACTGCTTGCTCAATATACATATTGAATAACATCGGGGAGAGGCTACAACCCTGTCTCACTCCCTTCCCAACCACTGCTTCCGTTTCATGTCCCTCGACTCTTATAACTGCCATCTGGTTTCTGTACAAACTGTAAATAGCCTTTCGCTCTCTGTGTTTTACCACTGCCACCTTCAGAATTTGAAAGAGAGTATTCCAGTCAACATTGTCAAAAGCTTTCTCTAAGTCTACAAATGCTAGAAACGTAGGTTTGCCTTTCGTTAATCTTTCTTCTAAGATAAGTCGTAAGGTCAGTATTGCCTCAGGTCTTCCAACATTTCTACGGAATCCAAACTGATCTTCCGCGAGGTCAGCTTCTACCAGTTTTTCCATTCGTCTGTAAAGAATTCCCGTTAGTATTTTCCAGCTCTGACTTATTAAATTCATAGTTCGGTAATTTTCACATCTTTCACCACCTGCTTTCTTTGGGACTGGAATTATTATATTTATTAGGTATAGCTAAAAAGTAACTAATATTGGAATCGGTAGCTAGGTCAATTCTAGTTATTGATTCCGATATTTGTTATTTTTGTGAATTTTCTTTTTCTGGGTACTATTTTTTTATTATTATTAGAATTTCTATGTCGTTTTTCCTACACTTCCTGCCACTGTTTGTGATAAATAGTTGTTTATCTCATTTTCCCGTCGCTGTGCTACATTTCAGTTTCTCCTCGCCCAAAACCCCCACTTTTCCGCGGTAGTCCCATTACGTTCAGTAATTTCTCGTATAATTGCTCATTAACGCTATTTCGTAACATTACTTCACCACTCGCTGTACTGTAGTGGAATTTAAACGTTCGCTATGCTTATCTTACTCGCATAAATTACGGCATTAATTTATTTCACATGCACACACACACACACACACACACACACACACACACACATATATATATATATATATATATATATATATATATATATATATATATATATACTTATCGCGAATGGACCCAGAAGGATCACGCAAAGCTTTCTGACGTCGTTTCTTCCATACTTCTTTCATTCGTTCTCCATGTTTTCTTTTTCTTTCTTCTGTCCATTTTGTTCCTGGTCTCTTTAGTGCTTCCTTCTCCGACAATACAATCCACTTTTCCACCTTATTTCTAAAAGTTTTTCTATCTTTGACATCTTTAAGTTCAATATTTGCTTTTTGTAAATCTAATTTTACTTGGCTAATCCATGGTGTTGTTGATTTGACTTTTTCTATGTAAGTGAGAATTCTGTTGGTGAATCGTGTGGGGGGATGTCTAGTGATATGTCCATAAAATTTTAATCTTCGCCTTCTTATGTCTGCTGCCAGGTTTGATATAGTTTCTGTGGTTCTTCTTGATTGTATCCGGTATCCTTCTTCTGTTAATTTTGGACCTAAAATCTTTCTCGTAATTTTGCGTTCTTCTTTTAGTATTTTTTCTAAATCACATTTTGTGTGGAGTGTGAGCGTTTCACTAGCATATAGTGCTGCTGGCTTAATTACTGCGCAGTAGTGTCTGATTTTTGTGTTCGAGGAGATGCATTTTTATTGTATATTTCATGTGTCATACCATATGCTCTCTTCATTTTCTGTTGTCTGATCTTATGTGCAACTTTCTCTCCTCCGGTTGGCTCCAAAATTTCACCTAGGTATTTAAAATGTTTTACTCTATTTATTTTTCCATATTTTGTGTTCAAACTGTGTATATGGAATTTCGTACAGAAAAATTCTGTCTTTTGAAACGAAATTTGTAAACCTACTTTATCCGCGCATTCCTTAAGGATCTCTATTTGTTTGGTGGCGATTTCTTCATCATCTGCAAGTATGTATATATATTGTTTTGTTATTATTTATTTCCTTTGTGTTCAGTTCGTTTCGATATAATTCGTAGCTAAATAAATAATCGCGCGAATTGTGATTGTAATTTTATTGTAAACTACATTCGCTTGTTTGCGAATATCATCCGGTGTTTGCAACGATTACTCTATGTACTGTCCTTGCCTCTGGTGTGAACTCATGGCTCAGAGCCGAGTGGAATCGGACTCTAGAATTTATCCAAAATTTGAGCTTCTAAGTCAGTGCAATAAAAATAACGGCCATTTTTTCATTCTCGCAAACTCACTCATCAAATCCTGTACGATATTGCCGTTGACCTAGAATTATGAAATTTGACAAGAGGCAAGCTGTCATGCTACGAGTAAAGGAAAAAAAGTCGAAAGCTGTTAATGTGTAATTATATCATGTGAAAAAATATTTTTTTTTTTGCGATTACGAACTTACATTTCACTCGTAATCTGTCGAAAGTCTTGGGATATACCGCAGGGATTTTGATCTGCTTTTCGGTAACAGGTAGAGTGACTCACGAGGAGGCTTTGTGTATATAATCTACAGATTTTTCGTGCTAACTGTCTGAGCTATGATGAAGCGAAGTCCTGCGCCGCTTTGAAAACACCGTCGCCTTGGCCATCTAACGATGACAGCCCAGGCCGGCGCATTCTGCTTTTGCAGCATTCCCTGACAGTCTGTCCGTGCTTACGACACGTACAGCATCTGAAATGGTTCAGAGCAAAGTAATACTCGTAACTGATCTACGATAGCACTTCCAACGTTTGTAATGCGGTTCCAATATCCCGCAGAATATTCATTGAAGCGTTCCACAGAACAATTCCACACTTGCCTAAAACAAAAGCACCACGGCAACCTGTACCGTTTCCCTGTCCGGATGCCCCAGTCAAATTTTGTCAGTAATCACAATAGGGACGAGAGCGGACGAAGTCAACTCATCTGCAATTGTCAATTAGCAGAGTATGTTAATATAACTCTAAAATTACTAAAACAAATTAAAAGAATTCCTCTTAGATCATGTTGCGATAAAGCGGGAATTTCATAAGGAAATCCATAATGTTCTCAGAGGGGCCAACCTCGACTCTGACCACTAACTATCTAAAGTGAAACTGAAGATGATCCCCAAGAGTAACTTTCATAGGAAAAACCTTGCACAAAGGAGATATGATCCAGAGAAAATAAAGGAGAAGAAGGAATGGGGCAAGTTCACCAGCTACCTAGAAGGCCAGGACTGGAAGCGAGTGGATAAGTCTTAGGCAGAGCAGCTTGGTCTTGTTGCCAGGATGAAGAAGCGCAGGTGATGGAACGATGAAGAAGGCGTGGCACATCTGGCAAACCAGAAGAGGACGAGAGAGCCCGGCAGCACTTTGTGGAAACTATACAGGTGGTGTCCAAGGAGATCAAGAAAGTTAAGCAGTCGCAAGAAGCCCAACTGCTCAGGAAGATAAATGACGACTTTGCTAAGAACAACATGAGAAACTATTATCGGTTCTTCAGGGAGAAGCTAAACAGATATGACTCCCAACTTTCCAACTTCAGGACGAAAAAAGGAACACGACGTATAGTAATAGTGGCAATTGTAAGATTCTAGCGGAATACGTCAAGGAACTTCTAAACTGCGAGCAACCACACCAAAAGATGGCGTTCGATGGTGGACAGAAGTCATCCCCCAACCCAGACTCCAAATTCCCATCTGTAAGTGAGATCCAGGCAATACTAAATCATATGGGAAATTTCAAGGCATCAGGGGAAAGTTAGATATTAGATAGCCGAATTATGGAAGTATGCTAGCAAAAGTGCAATTGTCTTACTCCAGAAACGTTTTGGGGGGATATGGAAGAAAGGAAGCATTCCAGAGGAATGGAAACTGGCCCTGATACACCCTCTTCACAGAAAAGGTCCTAAGTCTTATCCCAACAACTATAGAGGGATTTCCCTAGTGGTTGTGCCCTACAAGATATTAGCCACAGCTTTACTAGAAAGAGCAGAATATCAATTGGATTGCCAAATTGGGGAGTATCAAGCAGGGTTTAGGAAAGGAAGGTGTTACCCTGAACAGATCTTAAACCTCAGAAAAATTTTAGCATATCAGAAGCAGAGGGCGAAACCGTATACAGCGACTTTTGCAGACTTCCAAAAAGCTTACGATTCCATTGACAGAGAGTCGTTGTGCAATTTTTTGGAGGAGTTTAGCTTGGACCGGAAAACTCTAAGCATCATCAAGGAGACGCTCACGAATACGTTCTCTAAAAGTCAGATTCATGGGTGTACTTTTGAGATCAGAACAGGGGTCGGATAAGGGGATGGTCTCTCTCCCCTGCTGTTTAACTGTGCACTCGAGAAAGTTGTGAGGGAATGGAATGCAAGATCGAGAGGGGGAATGAGACTTGGAACAAAAAACAAAGGAGTCACGATTAAGTGTTTGGCATTTGCTGACGACATGGCGCTGCTTGCGGAGGCATGGGAGGAGCCTAAAGAACAAATCACCGAGTTACAAGAGCAGACAGGGAAGATAAGAGTTCTTATCAAGAAACGAAGATTATGTCGAATATACTCGATACTGCTAATAGAATTAAAGTAGAAGCTCAAAAAATAGAGGTAGTTAGGAGTTTCAAGCACCTAGGGGAATGGATTGAGTGGAACAACCTTGAAAGGAAAGCAATGGAAACAAGAAGGACCAAAATGGAACTAGCTTTCTAGAAAACCAAAAGCACACCCAATAAGAATGCCCTCTCTTGAAATACCAAAATAAGGCATTAGAACACATTAATTAAGCCGGAAGCTCTCTATGCAGCAGAGACACTAGTCATGGGGAGGAAAGGGCAAATGGAGAAATTGGAAACCAAGGAGAGGAAAATTTTGAGAAAGATTATGGGTGCCAAATTCCAAAATAACAAGTTTTCTATAAAAGCGAAGCACTCTATGCAAAGTCGGAATGAGCCTCCGAAACCGTGAGGAAAAGGAGGATTGATTTCTATGGACACATACTCCGAATGAATGCCGACAGACTAACTAAACAAATTTTTCTCTTCCTTTACAAAAAAAGGAATAACACAATTGGGTTAAGGAAGTGGAAAAGTATTTGAGAGAACTGTAGATTACTGAAGTCATGTTAAAGAATGGTACAATCAAGACCGTGACCAAAGACAAAACTGGGATGTTCCAGGAAACTGATTCAGGTATCAGAGGAGAAAAGAAAGAAGAGAGCAGATAGAATGAAGAACTATTGGAAGAAAAACAGAGCACAAACATCTAAGAAGTGATTGATCTGACGTACCCCAAAGATGATTCATTCGAAGTGAAAAAAAAATGAAAAGTTACAAAAGCGAATGCGAAAGGAAAGAAAAAATTTAAACTTAGATCTCTCTAAAGTCGTGGAATTTCCCACAGCGTTATCTTGCCTGTGTCGAAATCGACAACTGGCAAAAATCGTCGAGGACGAGCTTCGAGTTGAAGGTCAACATCGAGATCGCGGCTCTCGCTGTCGCCGCAAACCCAAGGTGATGGGAGAGCGTGACTGGAGGAGGCGTTTGCGCGAACCACACCGTCAAACCAGCGTGTTTGAAAGAGGGCGCATTTCCCCATCAGGGAAATTCCTGCTCGCGTGCGACCGAGTCCTTCGGCACAGCGCCGGCCTAAGTGGCCGAGCGGTTCTAGGCGCTACAGTCTGGAACCGAGCGACCGCTCCGATCGCAGGTTCGAATCCTATCTCGGGCATCGATGTGTGTGATGTCCTTAGGGTAGTTAGGTTTAATTAGTTCTAGGCGACTAATGACCTCAGAAGTTAAGTCGCGTAGTGCTCAGAGCCATTGAACCATTTGAACCTCATTTCCTCGTGTTTTGTGAGCTTTCCCCACAGACTACATTACATCTGTGTGGTGAAAAACTGACTCATGTTGGGAGTCCTGCCAGGAACGGCAGAAGCAAGCAGTGCTGGAGTGTGGGAAACGTGTTAGCTGTACAAAAGGTCTGATTACGGCCGAATTCCAGAAATCTGATGACTCAAATACTAGGAGGGGAGAACACAAAAATTCACTCGGCTCGAAGTGAACACGCTCTGCTCGCAATGGCGCCGAGGAAGCGAAATGGAGATTACGGCTCGCTCCAGCTCCAGCTCCAGGCAGGGTCGGCAACGCTGAGGCTGGCCGCGGTCCTGTTGCTGCAGCTGGAGCGCCTAATTCCAGGCGAGCCTACCTGGCCGCTGTCTGGAGGACGGTCGCTCGTAAATTTTCCAGCGCCGGTCGGGCTCCAGCAGCGCTGCGCTGGAGAGGGTCTGCCTTCCCCGGCACACTGAGACCTAACCTCACCTCTCACTGTGCGAGTGGTTCCAGGTACCACGCACGTCCACACACGCCCCCCCCCCCCCCCCCCCACACACACACACACTAATGGCTGTACAGCGTTTTGCACGGAGACCTAGGGCGCCCACATCTATTTCAGAATGCCGGCGCTATGAAGCATACCGCTTTTCACTACAGCTATAGGACGTTAAGCCACGCATTATGGATATATTTACTGACACAAAGGTATGGATGACCTTTTTAGAAAATAAAAGCATCTGCTTGAATAACCAGAGTTCAGATGGCACGAATATGTACAGGGTGTTACAAAAAGGTACGGCCAAACTTTCAGCAAACATTCCTCACACACAAATAAAGAGAAGATGTTATGTGGACATGTGCCCGGAAACGCTTAATTGCCATGTTAGAGCTCATTTTAGGTTTCGTCAGTATGTACTGTACTTCCTCGATTCACCGCCAGTTGGCCCAATTGAAGGAAGGTAATGTTGACTTCGGTGCTTGTGTTGACACGCGACTCATTGCTCTACAGTACTAGCATCTAGCACATCAGTACGTAGCATCGACAGGTTAGTGTTCATCACGAACGTGGTTTTGCAGTCAGTGCAATGTTTACAAATGCGGAGTTGGCAGATGCCCATTTGATGTATGGATTAGCACGGGGCAATAGCCGTGGCGCGGTACGTTTGTATCGACACAGATTTCCAGAAAGAAGGTGTCCCGACAGGAAGACGTTCGAAGCAATTGATCGGCGTCTTAGGGAGCACGGAACATTCCAGCCTATGACTCGCGACTGGGGAAGACCTAGAACGACTAGGACACCTGCAATGGACGAGGCAATTCTTCGTGCAGTTGACGATAATCCTAATGTCAGCGTCAGAGAAGTTGCTGCTGTACAAGGTAACGTTGACCACGTCACTGTATGGAGAGTGCTACGGGAGAACCAGTTGTTTCCGTACCATGTACAGCGTGTGCAGGCACTATCATCAGCTGATTGGCCTCCACGGGTACACTTCTGAGAATGGTTCATCCAACAATGTGTCGATCGTCATGTTGTGTGTTCGATTCCATGATTAATATGATTTGAAGAGATGTAATAAAATGAGCTCTAACATGGAAAGTAAGCGTTTCCGGACATATGTCCACATAACATATTTTCTTTCTTTGTGTGTGAGGAATGTTTCCTGAAAGTTTGGCCGTACCTTTTTGTAACACCCTGTATATGCTCTTTAAATACACCTTGTAATTTATGTTACATTGGGCCTGCAGGATAGAAGATATTATGTAATAAAATACACACCGGCGGTATAGTAGTTCAATGATGGATTTACATGGCGGTATCGGGCGAGTGAATTCTGCCCGAGGAACAGGAGCGGCGCCCAGCGAGACGTCTAATTATCCTCCGCCTCCCTCCCTGCTGGTCTCGCCGTGCTCCTCGCACCCGCAGACACGGGGTTACGCGTCCGCCGACAGCTCTCCGGCGCTCCTTTCTGTCTCCTTGTCCTGCTGTCCCGACGTGTTGCTCTGCCGCGGCATTCCACTGCCAGCCAGAGCCGCGCAGCGCGCCAGCCTGTCGCATTGTCATGCAAATGCGACCGGACCCGCAGCCGGCGGGGCGCGCTTCGACGCCCGACGCCTGTTCCCCCGCGTCTTACTTAGCGCCTTCTCACCCACTGTCCTCTCGCACCTCCTGTCCTCCCTGCTAGCATAGGCTAGGCTGGGCTAGCTTGGACTAGAACTGACTAGCCTAGGCGAGGCGGCTGCTGCTGCTGCTACGTTCCACAGGGCTCCGTTCTCTGCTTGCTCCTGTTTCAGGGCAGCTCCTACATCTACATACATACTCCGCAATCCACCATACGCTGCGTGGTGGAGGGTACCTCGTACCACAACTAGCATCTTCTCTCCCTGTTCCACTCCCACTCCCACACAACCAGGGGAAAATGACTGCCTATATGTCTCTGTACGACCCCGAATCTCTCTTATCTTTGTGGTCTTTCCGCGAAATATAAGTTGGCGGCAGTAAAGTTGTACTGCAGTCAGCCTCAAATGCTGGTTCTCTACATTTCCTCAGTAGCGATTCACGAAAAGAACGCCTTCTTTCCTCTAGAGACTCCCACCCGAATTCCTGAAGCATTTCCGTAACACTCGCGTGATGATCCAACCTTGATGTTGTTGTTGTTGTTGTGGTCTTCAGTCCTGAGACTGGTTTGATGCAGCTTTCCATGCTACTCTATCCTGTGCAAGCTTCTTCATCTCCCAGTCCTTACTGCAGCCTACATCTTTCTGAATCTGCTTAGTGTATTCATCTCTTGGTCTCCCTCTACGATTTTTACCCTCCACGCTGCCCTCCAATACTAAATTGGTGATCCCTCGATGTCTCAGAACATGTTCTACCAACCGGTCCCTTCTTCAGGTCAAGTTGTGCCACAAGCTCCTCTTCTCCCCAATTCTATTCAATACCTCCTCATTCGTTATGCCATCTACCCATCTAGTCTTCAGCATTCTTCTGTAGCACCAAATTTCGAAAGCTTCTATTCTTGTCTAAACTATTTATTGTCCACGTTTCACTTCCATACATGGCTACACTCCATACAAATACTTTCAGAAATGACTTCCTGACACTTAAATCTATACTCGATGTTAACAAATTTTTCTTCTTCAGAAACCCTTTCCCTGCCATTGCCAGTCTACATTTTATATCCTCTCCGACCAGCATCAGTTATTTTGCTCCCCAAATAGCAAAACTCGTTTACTACTTTAAGTGGCTCATTTCCTAATCTAATTCCCCCAGCATCACGCGACTTAATTCGACTATATTCCATTATCCTCGTTTTGCTTTTGTTGATGTTCATCTTATACCCTCCTATCAAGACACTGTCCATTCCGTTCAACTGCTCTTCCAAGTCCTTTGCTGTCTCTGACAGAATTACAATGTCATCAGCGAACCTCAAAGTTTTTATTTCTTCTCCATGGATTTTAATACCTATTTCGAACTTTTCTATTGTTTCCTTTATTGCTTGCTCAATATACAGATTGAATAACATCGGGGAGAGGCTACAACCCTGTCTCACTCCCTTCCCAATCCCTGCTTCCCTTTCATGTCCCTCGACTCTTATAACTGCCATCTCCTTTCTGTACAAATTATAAATAGCCTTTCGCTCCCTGTATTTTACCCCTGCCACCTTCAGAATTTGAAAGAGAGTATTCCAATCAACATTGTCAAAAGCTTTCTCCAAGTCTACAAATGCTAGAAACGTAGGTTTGCCTTTCCTTAATCTTTCTTCTAAGATAAGTCGTAGGGTCAGTAT
The DNA here is from genome assembly GCF_021461385.2 of Schistocerca piceifrons. NCBI lineage: Eukaryota > Metazoa > Arthropoda > Insecta > Orthoptera > Acrididae > Schistocerca > Schistocerca piceifrons. Next base: position 5,107,977 of record NC_060147.1, read on the forward strand.
TGCCTCGCGTGTTCCAACATTTCTACGAAATCGAAACTGATCCTCCCCGAGGTCGGCTTCTATCAGTTTTTCCATTCGTCTGTAAAGAATTCGCGTTAGTATTTTGCAGCTGTGACTTATTAAACTGATCGTTCGGTAATTTTCACATCTGTCAACACCTGCTTTCTTTGGGATTGGAATTATTATATTCTTCTTGAAGTCTGAGGGTATTTCGCCTTTCTCATACATCTTGCTCACCAGATGGTAGAGTTTTGTCAGGACTGGCTCTCCCAAGGTTGTCAGTAGTTCTAATGGAATGTTGTCTACTCCGGGGGCCTTGTTTCGACTCAGGTCTTTCAGTGCTCTGTCAAACTCTTTACGCAGTATCATATCTCCCATTTCATCTTCATCTACCTCCTCTTCCATTTCCATAATATTGTCCTCAAGTACGTCGCCCTTGTGTAGACCCTCTATATACTCCTTCCACCTTTGTGCTTTCCCTTCTTTGCTTAGAACTGGGTTTCCATCAAAGCTGTTGATATTCGTGCAAGTGGTTCTCCTTTTTCCAAAGGTCTCTAATTTTCCTGTAAGCAGTATCTGTCTTACCACTAGTGAGATAAGCCTCTACATCCTTACATTTGTCCTCTAGCCATCGCTGCTTAGCCATTTTGCACTTCCTGTCGATCTCATTTTTGAGACGTTTGTATTACTTTTTGCTGCTTCATTTACTGCATTTTTATATTTTCTCCTTTCATCAATTAAATTCAATATTTCTTCTGTTACCCAAGGGTTTCTACTAGCCCTCGTCTTTTTACCTATTTGATCCTCTGCTGCCTTCACTATTTCATCCCTCAAAGCTACACATTCTTCTTCTACTGTATTTCTTTCCCCCATTCCTGTCAGTTGTTCCCTTATGCTCTCCCTGAAACTCTGTACAACGTCTGGTTCTTTCAGTTTATCTAGGTCCCATCTCCTTAAATTCCCACCTTTTTGCAGTTTCTTCAGTTTTAATCTACAGTTGATAACCAATACATTGTGGTCAGAGTCCACATCTGCCCCTGGAAATGACTTACAATTTAAAATCTGGTTCCTAAATCTCTGTCTTACCATTATATAATCTATCTGATACCTTTTAGTATGTCCAGGGTTCTTCGATGTATACAGCCTTCTTTCATGATTCTTGAACGAAGTGTTGGCTATGATTAAATTATGGTCTGCGCAAAATTCAACCAGGCGGCTTACTCTTTCATTTCTTAGCCCCAATCCATATTCACCTATTATGTTTCCTTCTCTCTCTTTTCCTACTGACGAATTCCAGTCACCCATGACTATTAAATTTTCGTCTCCCTTCTGTACCTGAATAATTTATTTTATCTCATCATACATTTCATCAATTTCTTCGTCATCTGCAGAGCTAGTTGGCATATAAACTTGTACTACTGTAGTAGGCGTGGGCTTCGTGTCTATCTTGGCGACAATAATGCGTTCACTATGCTTTTTGTAGTAGCTTACCCGTACTCCTATTTTTTATTCATTATTAAACCTACTCCTGCATTACCCCTACTTGATTTTGTATTTATAACCCTGTATTCGCCTGACCAAAAAAGTCTTGTTCCTCCTGCCACCGAACTTCACTAATTGCCACTATATCTAACTTTAACCTATCCATTTCCCTTTTTAAATTTTCTAACCTACCTGCCTGATTAAGGGAACTTTACATTCCACGCTCCGATCCGTAGAACGCCAGTTTTCTTTCTCATGATAACGACGTCCTCTTGAGTAGTCCCCGCCCGGAGATCCGAATGGGGGACTATTTTAGCTCTGGAATATTTTACCCAAGAGGACGCCATCATCATTTAATCATACAGTAAAGCTGCATGCCCCCGGGAAAAATTACGGCCGTAGTTTCACCTTGCTTTCAGCCGTTCGCAGTACCAGCACAGCAAGGCCGTTTTGGTTATTGTTACAAGGCCAGATCAGTCAATCATCCAGACTGTTGCCCCTGCAACTACTGAAAAGGCTGCTGCCCCTCTTCAGGAACCACACGTTTGTCTGGCCTCTTAACAGATACCGCTCCGTTGTGGTTGCACCTACGGTACGGCCATCTGTATGACTGAGGCATACAAGCCTCCCCACCAACGGAAAGGTCCATGGTTCATGGTTACCTACCAGTAACCAATAACCATGGTTACCTACCAGTAACAAACCTAGCAGCCCGCCTCTGAATTGCTTCTATGTCCTCCCTCAATCCGAGCTGATAGGGATCCCAAACGCTGGAGCAGTACTCAAGAATAGGTCGTATTGGTGTTTTATAAGCGGTCTCCTTTACAAATGAACCACATCTTCCCAAAAGTCTACCAATGAAGCGAAGACGACACTCCGCCTTCCCCACAACTGCCATTACATGCTTGTCCCACTTCATATCGCTCTGCAATGTTACGCCCAAATATTTGATCGACGTGAGTGTGTCGAGCGCTACACTACTAATGGAGTATTCAAACATTAGGGGCTTCTTTTTTCCTATTCATCTGCATTAGTTTTCATTTATCTATATTTAGAGTTAGCTGCCATTCTTTACACACAAGTAAATCCTGTCCAAGTCATCTTGTATCCTCCTACAGTCACTCAACGACGACACCTTCCCGTACACCACAGCATCATCAGCAAACAGACGTACACTGCTATCCACCCTATCCAAAAGATCATTTATGTAGATAGAAAACAACAGCGGACCTACCACACTTCCCTGGGGCACTCCAGATGATACCCTCACCTCCGATGAACACTCACCATCGAGGACAACGTACTGGGTTCTCGGTCGCTAGGTGAAGTCCTTCTGTGATGGGAGGTAAAGTCTGAAATGAGGTATTATCGCCACACTCTTGACACTTTGGATCTCGGATTACTGGATTCCCTCACGATTTCCGGAATGCGATGTCGTGTGGGTCTAGCTGCAACTATCATTCTGCGTCCAAACTCTGTTAATTACCGCCGTACGGCCAGGAAATTTTCGGAAAGCTGTGCAGAGGAAGCGTATCAGTGCAAATGACACCTCCGCAAACATGCTGCCTTTCTGTACGTTGTGTACGCGACATTACAGACATCTGTGTACGTGTGCACGTCGCTATCCCGTGACTTCTGTCGACCCAGTGCGTACTGTAAGACCTTCGGTACACACACCATCAGATTATTTGAGATGTCGCTCTAACGAAGTAGGCGAGTGTTGTAAGTAGGCTGTTTATGTTTTCTTATTGACAACGTTACGTAGCGCTCTGTATGAAAATCACTGGCTGTGCTGTGTGCAGTCTGTGGCTAGTTTGCATTGTTGTCTGCCATTGTAGTGTTGGGCAGCTGGATGTGAACAGCGGGTAGCGTTGCGCAGTTGGAGGTGAGCCGCCAGCAGTGGTGGATGTGGGGAGAGAGATGGCGGAGTTTTGATATTTGCAAGAATGGATGCTATGAACTCCCATATATATATTATGACTTTTGATGATATTAAGGTAAATATATTGTTTGTTCTCTATTAATATCTTTCATTTGCTAACTATGCCTAGTTAGTGCCTTCAGTAGTTTGAATCTTTTATTTAGCTGGCAGTAGTGGCGCTCGCTGTACTATAGTAGTTCGTGTAACCAAGATTTTTGTGAGGTAAGTGATTTGTGAAACGTATAGGTTAATGTTAGTCAGGGCCATTCTTTTGTAGGGATTTTTGAAAGTCAGATTGCGTTGCGCTAAAAATATCGTGTGTCAGTTAAAGCACAGTCATGTATAATTGTTCAAAAGGGGACGTTTCAGTGTCAGCAATATGTGTCGTGGTCTTATCGTGGCGTGTTTATCTTCTGCCGTTAGGTCAGACGATAGAAATGCCACTTGCACGCTTAGAGTAACAGATTGAAGGTGACCAACTTTAAACAGAACTTGATTAATTTTCACACACATTTATTAAAATAATAACAAGCACACAAATTACTTAACTTCATTCTGGATGCTATTTACAACTGACAATCTGAAGTTCCTTAGGTCTTGGTACGTTAATCTTATTCTCACATATCTCTGATACTTGACAAAGTGTCTATACATTTCTCTTCATGGCTATGTACAGGAATATGATAATCTTATTATGCGCAGACTGAAACTTGACTACAGACAAATGCTGACTAGTACAGACAAATGCAGACTGACTAATCAGAGGTCTGCACACTCGTTACAATACCTCGCGTGTTCAGGTATCACTGCGCGAGTGTGATCCGCGAGGAGAAAAGGTTCTACGTTAGCAGCGATCTCATTGGCTGCGTTACACATTAACACACGGATCGGCGGAAGCAGAATATGTCCGTCTCTTATTTTTTATTTATTCGTTCGGCATATACAAGGCAAATATTACAGTGTCATTACAATGCACCAGGAAATTACAACACTACACAATGCTACTTATAGTTTTGAGCCAATCTATGGCTAGGTCAGGCAGGTAATGCATGTCCTTCAGTTCGCCACTATATCTTACCACTTCACACACCGGTAGGTCTACCATTGTCTGGATTTCACCACATTCACACACGGGACTCTCCGCAAGTCCCCACTTACTCATTAGATGTTTTCATCTTCCCACGCTGGTTCTAAGGCGATTTAAGGCAACCCAGAGCTTCCGAGGGAGATCAAAACCATTTATCTTCTTGCTAGGGTCATCGATAAGCTTTTGGTTCTTGTGTGTCCCTTTGCGCCATGATTCCCCCCAGGCTAGCTTTGGGTCGAAGTCCTGTAATTCCCTGCCAATCTTCCAAAAGGGGGACCTAGATTTTAGCCTGTTGATGGGTGATAAGTCTCGGTGTATAGGGAGTTCTGGATTGTGTACGATCTTCCTATATATTCTTGAGGTCGCATGGAGCGCCTTATATCAGGGGGTTCTATGTTGGCAAGGACTGGGAGCCAGTCACATGCGGTAGCCCTAAGTGAGCCTGAGATAATTCTCATCGTCTCTTTCAATTGGGTGTCTACTCTATTTACATGCGCACTTTTCGCCCAGACTGGTGAACAATATTCAGCCACGCTGTACACGAGGGCTACTGCTGATGTCCTTAGTGTATTAGCTCCGCACCCCCATGATGTTCCCGGCCAGTTTAGACATAATGGCATTTCGAGATTTTAATTTCTGTTTGGTGTCTTCCAGATGGGAGCTAAACGTTAGTGTGCGGTCTAATTTTACTCCCAGATATTTGGGCTTATCTTCATGTCTGATATGCCGGTTATTCAGGGAAAGCTGTAGTTTCCTGCTTGAAGCTCTGTTATTAAGGTGCATTTACTGGTCGTTTTATTGGGGTTGCGATGCAAATGCCACTTAAGGTAGTGGGTGTTCAGCGCTTCAAGGTCCGCATTCAATGTTTTTTCAAGATCTTCGAAATTTTTGCTTTGGTATGCGATGGCCAGATCATCCGCATACGCAAATTTACGCGACCTGCTCGGCATATCAGATATGTATAAATTAAAAAGGGTCTGCCCCAGGGCTGACCCCTGCGGCAGGCCATTGTTTATGACCATGCTTTTGCTGCTCTTTCCATGGAGATAGACCTTGATCTTCCTGCCTGTCAGCATATTTTTTAGTAATGCGTACGTCTGATTGCATTTGATAATTCGAGTAAGCTTGAGCAGTAGTCCTTTGGTCCAGACAGTGTCATAGGCTGATGTAAGATCTATTAATACCAGGCCCGTTTTCAGCTTGTTCTGATAGCCTTTCTCTATATATGTTGTAAGGGACAAAACTTGTTCACAGCAGTTCCTTCCCACACAGAACCCTGCTTGATAGTCCGGGAGGTTCGCCTCAATGTATGGTGCTAGTGTGGCCAGTAATATTCTCTCAAATAGTTTGTAAGAGGTACAGAGCAGTGAGATCGGTCTATAGTTCTTTGGATTATGTCCATCTTTCCCTGGTTTCAGTACCGCTATTACCTTAGCTTCTTTCCATAACTTTGGGAGTGCACCTGATTTAATGCATTCCGTGCAGAGGTTGGCCATCCATTTCCTCTCCATGGGTCGCAGCTCCCTCAGAAATTCTGGGAGGATTTCGTCAGGTCCAGCTGCTTTCCCTGTTTCCATTAGTGGGCCTGGGTAATCTCGTCGACGTCTACTGTTTTGACAATATCTAGATTGTCCGTCTCTAAGGCAGCGCCATCTCGTAGTGCGGAGACGGACGAGCGCTGCGCCTGCGCTGTTGTGCTTAGCGGGGCGCGCTCTAGTGGGAAAGTTGTGTACGCGCTGAGTACGTGGAACTATGTTCGCAACACCATCACTGCACAGTTTTTCCACTGCCGGTTCAGCCACTGCTATTTGCTGACGGCTGCGCCGGCGCCGTTCTGCCCATGTGGGCAATTGCTGACGGTCCGCCACATTTTAACGTCCTGTCCGAATTTTAATACACTGCGCATTGATCTCGGCCTGCCGTGTTCTGTGGATGACATTTCAGCGGATGACCCAGGAGCAGCTGCTCGCGTTCTTCGTTTTGTCAAGTGGATAAACCTGTCTAAGGACATTTGATTATAAAAGGCAAAGTACACTCCTGGAAATTGAAATAAGAACACCGTGAATTCATTGTCCCAGGAAGGGGAAACTTTATTGACACATTCCTGGGGTCAGATACATCACATGATCACACTGACAGAACCACAGGCACATAGACACAGGCAACAGAGCATGCACAATGTCGGCACAAGTACAGTGTATATCCACCTTTCGCAGCAATGCAGGCTGCTATTCTCCCATGGAGACGATCGTAGAGATGCTGGATGTAGTCCTGTGGAACGGCTTGCCATGCCATTTCCACCTGGCGCCTCAGTTGGACCAGCGTTCGTGCTGGGCGTGCAGACCGCGTGAGACGACGCTTCATCCAGTCCCAAACATGCTCAATGGGGGACAGATCCGGAGATCTTGCTGGTCAGGGTAGTTGACTTACACCTTCTAGAGCACGTTGGGTGGCACGGGATACATGCGGACGTGCATTGTCCTGTTGGAACAGCAAGTTCCCTTGCCGGTCTAGGAATGGTAGAACGATGGGTTCGATGACGGTTTGGATGTACCGTGCACTATTCAGTGTCCCCTCGACGATCACCAGTGGTGTACGGCCAGTGTAGGAGATCGCTCCCCACACCATGATGCCGGGTGTTGGCCCTGTGTGCCTCGGTCGTATGCAGTCCTGATTGTGGCGCTCACCTGCACGGCGCCAAACACGCATACGACCATCATTGGCACCAAGGCAGAAGCGACTCTCATCGCTGAAGACGACACGTCTCCATTCGTCCCTCAATTCACGCCTGTCGCGACACCACTGGAGGCGGGCTGCACGATGCTGGGGCGTGAGCGGAAGACGGCCTAACGGTGTGCGGGACCGTAGCCCAGCTTCATGGAGACGGTTGCGAATGGTCCTCGCCGATACCCCAGGAGCAACAGTGTCCCTAATTTGCTGGGAAGTGGCGGTGCGGTCCCCTACGGCACTGCGTAGGATCCTACGGTCTTGGCGTGCATCCGTGCGTCGCTGCGGTCCGGTCCCAGGTCGACGGGCACGTGCACCTTCCGCCGACCACTGGCGACAACATCGATGTACTGTGGAGACCTCACGCCCCACGTGTTGAGCAATTCGGCGGTACGTCCACCCGGCCTCCCGCATGCCCACTATATGCCCTCGCTCAAAGTCCGTCAACTGCACATACGGTTCACGTCCACGCTGTCGCGGCATGCTACCAGTGTTAAAGACTGCGATGGAGCTCCGTATGCCACGGCAAACTGGCTGACACTGACGGCGGCGGTGCACAAATGCTGCGCAGCTAGCGCCATTCGACGGCCAACACCGCGGTTCCTGGTGTGTCCGCTGTGCCGTGCGTGTGATCATTGCTTGTACAGCCCTCTCGCAGTGTCCGGAGCAAGTATGGTGGGTCTGACACACCGGTGTCAATGTGTTCTTTTTTCCATTTCCAGGAGTGTATTAAAAGAAAACAGTATAGTGTTGTGATTTTTAGTTGCTGTTTTAACCTTGTGCCTCGCAGTGCATTCATAATTTAGTCTGGGCGCTAATGACCACTGTAGTTGTGCGCCCTAAAACCACAAAAAAGCGGAGTCTTTCCGCTTTTCGAGGGAGTCGTGGGTTGTCGCCGGACGGTGTCAGAGGTGACGCGTCTGTTCCTGCTGGTCCGCGCGCCGTTCCGACCAGCCTGTGTGGCGACGCGCGGTGCGAATGAATCGGGCGCTTGGCTGTGCACGCAGTCAGGCTGTGAGGTGGGAGAAGGGAGGGAGGGAGGACAAGGCCGCGCCGCGCGCTTTGGCGAGCTGACGCCAGCCGGGGCCGTGACGGATGGCCGGAAGCGGCCGCCGACAGCACAAAGCGGCCGTAAACGCGGCCGGCGCCGCCGCATCGCAAGCAGCGGGCAGAGGCAGCCTCCTGTCCCCCACCTGCTGCGGCTGCCAGCGCCTCCGTCCCGTGCCCAATCTTCCTCGCCCTGCTGCTTCATCGTAGCAGCGGCCTCGCCACGGTATTAGGTACACTGGCTCCCCACCGACCGACCAAGTCAAACGCCGTCGGCTGCGGTCCGTACCTGGATGGGTGACCGCCTCGAAGGCTGACACAGACGCAAGTCGCCGAAGCAGCGTCCAGTTGTCAGATCGGTTACTGCTGCTACAATAGCAGGTTAGGCCGGTATTACACTACCAAATGTCTTTGTGAAAGATTTGATCAAACGTGTGATAAAAAATTCCGTCAAATATATTTGACAAAGATCTTTGACGTAGCGCTAGAAGGAGTATTACTCTGTCGTCATATTTTTTGTCAAAGCTCAAGATGGCAGACAACAACAACTTCTTATTAACCGCAACAGTTGCATGTACCACAATTGCACTGTGTGCAGATGCGGTAGAGAAGGGGGCGGTGGGGGTGTGGGGCGGGGAGGGGGCAAGGAAACATACCTGGGTGAAGCTGCGGGTTTTACGACGACACGATAAAATCATTCAACAAAACTTGTCACGTGAGCTTATAGTGAAGGTCGTCTATTACTTAAAAATGGATGATCTTTGACGCAGAAATTTGACTTATAAAACTACTGACAGCCTTGGGAGAGCCAGTCCTGACAAAACTCTACCATCTGGTGAGCAAGATGTATGAGACAGGCGAAATTCCCTCAGACTTCAAGAAGAACATAACAATTCCAGTCACATAGAAAACAGGTATTGACAGATGTCAAAATTAAGGTACTATCATTTTAATAAGTCACACCTGGAAAATACTAACGCGAATTCTTTACAGACGAATGGAAAAACTAGTAGAAGCCGACCTCGGGGAAGATCAGTTTGGATTCCGTAGAATTGTTGGAACACGTGAGGCAATACTGACCCTACAGCTTATCTTAGAAGAAAGATTACGCAAAGGCAAACCTACGTTTCTAGCATTTGTAGACTTAGAGAAAGCTTTTGACAATGTTGACTGGAATACTCTCTTTCAAATTTTGAAGGCGGCAGGGGTAAAATACAGGGAGCGAAAGGTTATTTACAATTTGTACAGAAACCAGATGACAGTTATAAGAGTCGAGGGACATCAAAGGGAAGCAGTGGTTGGGAAGGGAGTGAGACAGGGTTGTAGCCTATCGGCGATGTTACTCAATCTCTATATTGAGCGAGCAGTAAAGTAAACAAAAGAAAACTTCAGAGTAGGTATTAAAATCCATGGAGAAGAAATAAAAACTTTGAGGTTCTCCGATGACATTGTAATTCTGTCAGAGACAGCAAAGGACTTGGAAGAGCAGTTGAACGGAATGCACAGTGTAATGAAAGGAGGGTATAAGATGAACATCAACAAAAGCAAAACGAGGATAATGGAATGTAGTCGAATTAAGTCGGGTGATGGTGATGGAATTAGATTAGGAAATGTGACACTTAAAGTAGTAAAGGAGTTTTGCTATTTGGGGAGCAAAATAACTGATGATGGTCGAAGTACAGACGATATAAAATGTAGACTGGCAATGCCAAGGAAAGCATTTCGAAACAAGAAAATCGGGTATAGATTTAAGTCACAGGAAGTCGTTTCTGAAAGTATTTGTATGTAAGGAAGTGAAACATGGACGATAACTAGTTTGGACAAGAAGAGAATGGAAGCTTTCGAAATGTGGTGCTACAGGAGAATGCTGAAGATTAGATGGGTAGATCACATAACTAATGAGGAGGTATTGAATAGACTTGGGGAGAAGAGAAGTTTGTGGCACAACTTGACCAGAAGAAGGGACCGGTTGGTAGGACATGTTCTCAGGCATCAAGGGATCACAAATTTAGCATTGGAGGGCAGCGTGGAGGGTAAAAATGGTAGAGGGAGACGAAGAGATGCATACACTGAGCAGATTCAGAAGGATGTAGGTTGCAGTAGGTACTGGGAGATGAAGAAGCTTGCACAGGATAGAGTAGCATGGAGAGCTGCATCAAACCAGTCTCAGGACTGAAGACCACGACAACATTTGATCATATTTGTTTGTTAAAAAATATGATAGTGTAATAGCGGGCTAAGGGGCAATGCCACGAGCCCGTTTCCTCGGTAACGCAAACCTGTGGTCAGCGCGTAGCGACGTAGCCGTCAGAGCGCAGACGGCGTCCTACCTGTTGGGAGCGCGACGCGACGGCATACATATGTATGGCGGAGACGCCGTCCTGCGGTTGGCAGCTTGCGTCACGTCACGCGCCGGTCGTAAAGCGCGTGTGTCATCATTGTGTCATCGTGGTCAGTATGCGGGCGGGCGAAATGTCACACAGATGAGCCTTTGCCGGCAGCCCGCTGTGCCCGTCAGCCTGCCCCCAGGGGTCCTCTACACCTCTCACTCGGGCCGGTCGCCTTGACCACGTCACAGCTGGAGCAGCGCAGCCCTTCCTGCTCGCGGCTCTATCCTGCTGCTCACCCAGCTGGCACAAGTCACGGGATAGCGATATGCACATACCGGGTGATCAAAAAGACAGTATAAATTTGAAAACCGAATAAATCACGGAATAATGTAGATAGAGAGGTACAAATTGACACTCATGCTTGGAATGACATGGGGTTTTATTACAACAACAAAAAACAACAAAAAAATACAAAAGTTCAAAAAATCTTCTACAATTGGCGCTTCATCTGATCAGAATAGCAATAACGAAGTAAGACAAAGCAAACGTTATGCAGGAAATGCTCAGCATGTCAACGGGAAGGCGCCTATAGGTTTTGATGAGTGAGTTTTCAAGCAACACGATGTTGTTGTGGTCTTCTGTCCAGAGACTGGTTTGATGCAGCTCTCCCCACAGTACTCTATCATCTGAGGGCCTCTTTATCTCCGAATAACTACTGCAACTTACATCCTTCCGAATCTGCTTACTGTATTCAATCTCTATATGATTTTTACCGCCACGCTTCCCTCCAATGCTAAATTGGTGATCCCTCGGTGGCTCAGAATGTGTCCTGCCAACCGATTCCTTCTTCTAGTCAAGTTCTACCAAAAATTCCTCTTCTTTCCAGTTCTATTCAGTACCTGTTCATTAGTTACGTGATCTATCCATCGAACCTTCGCCATTCTTGTGTAGCACCAAATTTCAAATGCATCTATTCACTTCTTATGGACTGTTTGTTTTTCATCCACGTATCACTTCCATACATGGCTTAATTTCATACAAATACTTTCAGAAAGGACTTCCTGAGACTAAAATCTCTACTCGATGTTAACAAATTTGTCTTTCTCAGAAACGCTTTCCTTGCCATAGCCAGTCTACATTTTGTATCATCCCTAAATCGACCGTCATTAGTTACTTTACTTTCCAAAACAAAAATCATCTACTACTTTAAGTGTGTCATTTCCCAATCTAATTCCCTCGGCATTACCTCATTTAATTCGACTACACTTCCTAACCATCGTTTTGCTTTTGTTGATGTTATCTCAGGTGTGACGTAAGTGGCCGTATCTTTTTGTCACATTCACTTAGGAACTTACGTTCTTTATGCCCCAAGGGAGGGTTGACAGTATGTGACATACCGGATGATCAAAAATTGAATAAATCACGGAATGATGTAGATAGAGAGGTACAAATTGACACACATGCTTGGAATGACATGGGGTTTATTAGAAGCAAAAAAAAAATTACAAAAGTTCAAAAAATGTCCGACAGGTGGCGCTTCATGTGATCACAATAGCAATAATTAGCATAACAAAGTAAGACAAAGCAAAGATGATGTTCTTTAAAGGAAATGCTCAATATGTCCACCATCATTCCTCAGCAATAGCTGGAGTCGAGGAATAATGTTGTAGAACAGCACTGTAAAGCATGTCCGGAGTTATGGTGGGGCATTGGCGTCGGATGTTGTCTTTCAGCATCCCTAGAGATGTCGGTCGATCACGATACACTTGCGACTTCAGGTAACCCCAAAGGCAATAATCGCACGGACTGAGGTCTGGGGACCTGGGAGACCAAGCGTGACGAAAGTGGCGGCTGAGCACACGATCATCACCAAACGACGCGCGCAACAGATCTTTCACGCGTCTAGCAATATGGGGTGGAGCGCCATCCTGCATAAACATCGTACGTTCCAGCAGGTGTTTATCAGCCAGGCTGGGGATGATGCGATTCTGTAACACATCGGCGTACCTCTCACCCGTCACGGTAGCAGTTACAAAACCAGAATCATGCATTTCCACGAAGAAAAAAGGCCTGATAACTTCTTTTTTTTTTGTAATAAAACCCTATGTCATTCCAAGCATGTGTGTCAATTTTCACCTCTCTAACTACATTATTCCGTGGTTTATTAAGTTTTCAAATTTATACTGACTATTTGATCACCCGGTATATAAATGGCTGTGATATCGCGCATACAAGGTATGAAAGGGCAGTGCTTTGGTGGAGCTGTTACTTGTAGTCGGGTGGTGCACGTGAAAAGGTTTCCGACATCATTATGGTCGCACGAGGGGAAGTAACAGGCTTTAAACGCGGAATATTAGTCAGAGCTTGGCGCAAGAAACATTACATTTCGGAGATCGTGAGGGAATTCGGTTTTCCTAGATCCACAGTGTCTAGAGAGTGCCGAGACATTACCTGACACCATGGCTCTCGCACTGGCCGACAGTCTTCACATAACGACCGAGAGCAGCTTCGTTTTCCTAGCGTTGTCAGTGCTAACAGACAGGCAACACAATAACCGCAGAAATCAATGTGGGGCGTACTACGTATGCATCCGTTAGGTTAGTGCGGTGCATTTTGGCAGTAATGGGCTGTGGCAGCAGAAGACCAACGCGATTGCCCTTGCTAACAGCCGGATGAAGTGCCCGAGTGGTTCTAGGCGCTACAGTCTGGAACCGCGCGACTGCTACGGTCGCAGGTTCGATTCCTGCCCCGGTCATGGATGTGTGTGATGTCCTTAGGTTAGTTAGGTTTAAGTAGTTGTAAGTTCTACGGGACAGATGACCTGAGATGTTAATTCCCATAGTGCTCAGAGCCACTTCAACCGTTCAAAAGTATCCGGACACACCCAAAAACATACGGTTTTCATATTAGGTGCATTGTGCTGCCACCTACTGCCAGGTACCACACATCAGCAAACTCAGTAGTCATCAGACATCGTAAGAGAGCAGAATGGGGCTCTCGTTCATTATGGATCTTGTAGAATACGTGATAGTGTAATAACTGAAGAATATCCCTTCCATGAAGATATTTCGACCCAACTTGCAACACAATCGACGTTAAAGGCAATGCACTTAAGTGTGTGCTATCTGCTTCAAACATATCTCATACATCGTAAGTTCTTCTCGATCGGAACGATACTCCACGAATGCTGAGTAGGTCACGTCCGCGGCAGGTGAATAAATGACTTTAATATTACGCGTTTCGGGATAATTCATCAACAGATGCCGAATACGTCGAATTGTACAGATGAACTGAAGTTATATGTTACATACGTGACTGTCAAAGGCAGACACATTGCCATATCTCCAATTTTCTGCATGACCCAATCCGAAGATGCGTCCCAGTAAGTAATCGGTGGAGGTAATCGAATATCAACCAGTCCAAGATGTCTGTATTAATATTGAAATGTGTGTCTAACAGTTATCTTACGTTACAGTCAAGTGGCGTGTGGGCTGCAGCAAGAATGCTCGTTTACGGTTTGTAAAGTTCGCAGGGAGAAAATCGCAAATGCATTCTGACTTGTATATAATAGACTGTCTGGTATAGGTCTTAAAACTACCGACTGTCACACCGGGTATAATTTCGTAATTGCGAAGTGTTCACAGCGAAACGTTCATTTTAATTTGCGAGGAAACAGCATCTCGCTGAACTGCACGCTCTCCTCGCCATCTGCCTGCCTCGTCGAGGCGCGCTGGTTTCGCATTCCGGCCGCGGGCGGCGCTGCGGGCGGCGCATGCGCGATGGCTTATCTGACAGTTGACAAGCGACACAGCGCCGCGCGCGCCTATCGCCAGCGCCATCTGGCCGCCGCCGCGCGCGCTCCTAGCGGCGGGCCGCTTCATTAGCACTGCGCAGGCGCAGGGGCAGTCGCAGGCGCGATGCATCAGAGGCGGTGGTCGGCAATAAAGACTTCGGCCTAACTAGCCGGCCGGGCCGACCGCTCATTACGGCGGGAATTCCCCCCGTCCGGAGCGCTTATCGCGTCGAGAGGGTCGCGAAGTGCTGCCGCAGGCGGCGGCGTGCGGCTTTGCGGTTTTCGGCTGTCTTCGAGCACAGGGTTGCCAACGAGCGAAACGCTATCTCTATACCGCAGGTGCTGCTCAGGGGCTAACGACATCGCAAAGAATGTGGTAGGCAGAACCACTCTACAAATTTATCCCAGTCACAAAGATTAAAAAATAAAATAAAAATAAAATGTTGCGCGACTATGAAACGACGTATATAAGAAATAAGTTACACAATTATTACAGGAAAGTTACTATATTACAGTTTTTGGTCATTCTCTTATTGATAGGTAGGAAACAAGTTTTTGGAGCGCAATTCTCGTCTGGTTAAATTGACATTTCGTTCTGCTTACGGAGGTGTGATGTTCGCCGGGGCCAAACCGTTAAGTTTCGAAACTTAAAATACGGCGATGAATCGTTCGAGAATTAATTTTTCGAAATTCCACGCCTAAAAAAAGGTGCTGGAATAGACGATGACAGGTTTTTTCGAAAATAAGCCGCTGTTAAAGCAATTCTGAAGCTAGAAATACTGAAATTGGTATTTAGTTTTCCGATCATAAAAAAAGACTTGCTTCACCTTTTTCAAAATTTAACCCCTAAGGCACGAAATAGTGCTATTTCTGAAAATCATTTACTGCTCGGTTAGAATGTTTGGGGATGAAAGTTTCTACTCAGGAGCGAGCGAAAGAAGTTAAAAGGCAGCAAGCATTAACACAAACCTCCGACTCCACATACAAGAATCGCATTTTGTCGCGTCCCAGCACAGTTTTGTAGAGCAATTGGAACGTTGACGACAACCTGAGGGTTGTTCGGGTGTCGGAGATGAGAGGGAGAAAGCTGTCCGAGGTAGAACTGTGGTTATTGGTTGCAGTGGTAATCTTTTAGGATTAGTGGCAGGATGGGTATGCTGAAGAGTTCAGTATTTATTTAAGTATTTCATTTATTATCTCTTTGGCAAATTATAAAAGAGGTGACAGTTCCTAACCTCTTCTTTAATAAATATCAGATTCAGTTTATTCTTATCGACAGGTCACTCGCCCAGGCTTACAAGAGACAATTACTACTCCGTCAAATGTTCTTGTTAATTGCGAAACTACAAATGCTATCTATTCCTCGAGGCAAAGGCAGATCGTCTACGTTCAGAGCTATTCCCCAGAATAGATAATGATTACTTATCTTGCAGTTGATGTGCATGTCACCAGATCTGATCACCGACTTCTCGCTCAGAATACTACTTCTGCATACTTCTGCTGCCGCTCAAAGCGGACGCTACTGCCCTCGTTGAATCCTCTCTCAGAATCTCTCGCTTATATACCGTTCTCAGTCGAGGCTGACCTTCTATAGCAGCCGTTCGGGATATCTCCACCCGCTGGCACCTTCGAAAGAAAAACACTGTAATGTTCGATTTCTCTTACAGGTTTCCACTCGATGCCACCACTTTACGTATACTGGAAAGCTTCCTTTCGCGTCAAGGCTAAGACAAGTATTCCTTCATAAATTTTTTTCTTGGTATTGGACCATTTTGGCCTCTAGTACATTCGGGAAAGAAACTTCCTGGCAGATTAAAACTGTGTGCCGGACCGAGACTCGAACTCGGGACCATTGCCCCTAGTTCTGCAAGGTTCGCAGGAGAACTTCTGTAAAGTTTGGAAGGTAGGAGACGAGTTACTGGCAGAAGTGAAGCTGTGAGGACGGTGCGTGAGTCGTGCTTCGGTAGCTCAGTCGGTAGAGCACTTGTCCGCGAAAGGCAAAGGTCCCGAGTTCGAGTCTCGGTCCGGCACACAGTTTTAATCGGCCAGGAAGTCTCATATCAGCGCACACTCCGCTGTAGAGTGAAACTTTCATTCTAGAATTCGGGAAATACTATGTTACTATGGTCTTAATCAGCACGAAAAATTTAGAATGTGTTGCAATTTGTGGACTAAATCGAAGGAAGCTATTTAAAAGGCACCACGACAAATCGGCTTATTGGAGTTACGGAGAAATAGAAGCAGATCTTTTTGTCTTCAATATATTAATGTTTTCAATTGGCAAATACATGTTTATAAAATTATTTTTGTTGTAATTACTACGCAAACGCGAGTAGTGAGTTATTTATTCCGAGGTGTCGTCCTGGAGTTCTACATAGTTGGGCTGCGGACACCGGGAAAAAATTCCTTGTTACAAAAAAATGTTTTAATGTGGATGTAGGCTTTTCATCCTCGAAAGACGCTGTTTATGGACTTTTTGTTGTAACTCGCTAAAATATTTATGGTTTTATCTCGGTTCGCAATATAATAATTTGAAATTTTTGGAAGGGGACCAGAAAATACCCTACGTATACAGTATGTGATTTAATATTGTATTTCAACTTTATTACGAAAATAAACTCATTGCTACAAAACACCTTCTAAACGGACATTTATATGACCATTGTTGTTAACAATTCGGGGAAAATACATACAGGTGATGTAATTCACAGTTAGGAACTGCGATTTTTTGACGTTAAGACGTGGTGTTACGTATTCAAAATGGTTCAAATGGTTCTGAGCACTATGAGACTTAACTGCTGAGGTCATCGGTCCCCTAGAACTGCTTAAACCTAACTAACCTAAGGACATCAGACACATCCGTGCCCGAGGCAGGATTCGAACCTGCGACCGTAGCGGTCGCGCGGTTCCAGACTGTGGCGCCTAGAACCGCTCGGTCACTTCGGCCGGCCAAAACGTGTAGACTTGTGTAATTTCGTTCTTGGCAATATGGAGGATGACAATTTTTTTCCACACCTAGTGTTTAGTGACGAGGCAACATTCCATTTAAATGGAAAGGTGGACCGTCATAATATGAGAATATGGGGTACGGAACAACCACACGAAGTTGTACAACATGTGGGGGACCAGCTGGGGGCTGGACGGTGTAGGAACGCATTTTGCCTGCAGGGCTGAGCGAGCGAGCCTGGCCAGGCTTTTACGTTCGTGACGTACGGTACGGGCCGCCGCCTGTCTTTCTCGTGGGACTCCGGACGCTAGGACGTGGCGTAAGAGGAAACCATGCATACGGCTGCATTTCCGGACACAAATTCATTAGACCTCTTTTGACCCGTATCCTCTCATCGATCAAACCCTAGAGTTTGTACACGGCGGAAAAAATCTCCCTGGGTGGCTCACACATCCTACGATTCGACAATTCCGACGATTTTTGGCTGTAATCGATATCGATACCAGCAACATAATCGATATATGAGCCATAAATAGTCGACTTGATTGCATGGATGTAGAAGCTAAAACTCCTTACATCGGCAACGGAATTGATACGTCAGTTGCTGAGAAAAAGGGGTCTTAATAGATGGACAGACACTCATGTAAGAAATGACAAAAATATTTTTTTCCGTGTGCTGTAATTACATATTAACAGTCTTCGGATTTTTTTCCTTTACGTGTACCGTAGGAGCTTGCTTCTAGCCAAATTGTATGATTCTAGGCCAACGGGAAGTGCCGTATAGCTTTTGATGAGTATAATAAATGTCCGCATCTTTTGACTGCGTTGACTTAGAAGCTTCAGTTTTTTACACTGCCAAAGAACCGTAGACCCTAGCCGTGAGATGAATTTCATCTTGGGATATCTACCCGCTCCTCAGAAAAAGGATTTTTAACAATCTGCCAGACGAACATACTGACAGACATTCAGCCAGACAATAAAGTGATCGCGTAATGGTTCCGTGTTTACCGATTGAGGTGTACAACCATAAAAATCAGGCGGCTGATCTCTGTAAGAATGGATTTCAGAAGCTAGTCATACCATACGATAATTGCCCTACTATAGGTGGAAATTATGTTGAAAGTGATAGAGGTTCAGGCTTCCACGGAAAAAATAAATCTTTCGTAATTTTTGTGTTGTTTCTTATTTTATTATAAAATTTTTCTACTACACTACTGACCATTAAAATTGCTACACCACGAAGATGACGTGCGACAGACGCGAAATTTAACCGACAGGAAGAAGATGCTGTGATATTATATTTTCAGAGCATTCACATAAGGTTGGCGCCGGTGGCGACACCTACAACGTGTTGACACGAGGAATGTTTCCAACCGTTGCCTGGTGAAACGTTGTTGTGATGCCTCGTGTGAGGAGGAGAAATGCGTACCATCACGTTTCCGACTTCGATAAAAATCGGATTGCAGCCTATCGCTATTGCGTTTTGTCGTATCGCGACATTGCTGCTCGCGTTGGTCGAGATCCAATGACTGTTAGCAGAATATGGAATCGGTGGGTTCAGGAGGGTAATACGCAACGCCGTGCTGGATCCCAACGGCCTCGTATCACTAGCAGTCGAGGTGACAGGCATCTTATCCGCATGGCTGTAACGGATCGTACAGCCACGTCTCGATCCCTGAGTCAACAGATGGGGCCGTTTGCAAGACAACAACCATCTGCACGAACAGTTCGACAACGTTTGCAGCAGCATGGTCTATCAGCTCGGAGACCATGGCCTGCGGTTACCCTTGGCGCTGCATCACAGACAGGAGTGCCTGCGATGGTGTACTCAACGACGAACATGGGTGCACGAATGGCAAAACGTTGTGTTTACAGCATCATGATGGTCGCATCCGTATTTGGCGACATCACGGTGGACGAACATTGGAAGCATGTATTCGTCATCGCCATACTGGCGTATCACCCGGCGTGATCGTATGGGGTGCCATTGGTTGCACGTCTCGGTCACCTCTTGTTCGCATTGACGGCACTTTGAACAGTGGACGTTACATTTCAGATTTGTTACGAACCGTGGCTCTACCCTTAATTCGATCCCTGCAAAACCCTACATTTCAGCAGGATAATGCAAGACCGCATGTTGCAGGTCCTGTACGGGCCTTTCTGGATACAGAACATGTTCCATTGCTGCCCTGGCCAGCACATTCTCCATATCTCTCACCAATTGAAAAATTCTGGTCAATGGTGGCTGAGCAACTGGCTCGTCACAATACTGAACTGTGGTATCGTGTTGAAGCTGCATGGGCAGCTGTACCTGTACAGGCCATCCAAGCTCTGTTTGACTGAATGCCCAGGCGTATCAAGGCCGTTATTACGGCCAGAGTTGGTTGTTCTGGGTACTGATTTCTCAGGATCTACGCAACCAAATTGCGTGAAAATGTAATCACATGTGAGTTATAGTATAATATATTTGTCCAATGAATACCCGTTTATCGTCTGCATTTCATCTTGGTGTAGCAATTTTAATGGTCAGTAGAGTAACTTTAAGGGCGCGTCCCGTACATATCAGCAACCGAAAAGTTCCGTTTTCCGTTATTGGCGAGCAATCGTATGCCATTCCGCCTTCCCTGGTCTACAACAGCGGACGTGAATTTGATCCCGTGCAAAACTTCACGGTGCTGCAGCGGAGCGTAGTTGTGGGTAATGAGGGAAGACGTTAGTTAAGCTAACGGCCTCGCGGTGAGCTACCGGTAGCTCGCTCACGACGCACACCGCAGCAGGGATAATGAGACGATGGGACGCGCGGCGCAGCCAACCCTCCGCCCTTTCCCACCGCGCCCGACATGCAGAGGCGGCGTGGGCGTTGGCAGCACTGCGCGGCTGACTGAGCGGCCATTAGGGACACCCTGGGCGGGGAACCCCGCACCTCTGCACAGCAGTTCAGCGGCCAGTGCCCTGTACGTCCCCCCCCCCCCCCCCCCCCTCAACAACTCGAACATTCTGTCGTACACAAAGCGGACGGACCTGGCCTGGCAACTTTATAACAATAAGAAAGGACTTACAGATAAACCTCTGCTGTTAAATTATTATTTGCTTGGCCACATTCTGCACAGCACCCGTAAATATCAGTTATTGTTTTTCCACTCTTAAGCTTACAGCAATTTGATTTTTATTTATTTGTTTTTTGCCACATGCGTTTCGCTTTTATTTCTATTTTTAAAATACGGTGTGCACAATGTGTTCTGAGATTTTGCTATGTGTTGTTGTTCTGCTCTTCAGTCCAGAGACTGGTTTGATGCAGCTCTCCATGCTACTCTATCCTGTGCAAGCTTCTTCATCTCCCAGTACCTACTGCAACCTACATCCTTCTTAATCTGCTTAGTGTATTCATCTCTTAGTCTCCCTCTACGATTTTTACCCTCCACGCTGCCCTCCAATACTAAATTTGTGATCCCTTGATGCCTCAGAACATATCCTACCAACCTATCCCTCCTTCCAGTCAACTTGTGCCACAAACTCCTCTTCTCCCCAGTTATATTCAATATCTACTCATTAGTTACGTGATCTATCCACCTTATCTTCAGCATTCTTCTGTAGCACCACATTTCGAAAGCTTCTATTCCCTTCTTATCCAAACTATTTGACGTCCACGTTTCATTTCCATACATGGCTACACTCCAAACAAATACTTTCAGAACCGACTTCCTGACACTTAAACCTATACTCGATGTTAACAAATTTCTCTTCTTCAGAAACTCTTTCCTTGCCATTGCCAGTCTACATTTTATATCCTCTCTACTTCGACCATCATCAGTTATTTTGCTCCACAAATAGCAAAACTCCTTTACTACTTTAACTGTCCCATTTCCTAATCTAGTTCCTGCAGCATCACCGGATTTAATTCGACTACATTCCATTATCCTCGTTTTGCTTTTGTTGATGTTCATCTTATATCCTCCTTTCAAGACACTGTCCATTGCGTTCAACTGCTCTTCAAGGTCTTTTGCTGTCTCTGACAGAATTACAATGTCATCGGCCAACCTCGAAGTTTTTATTTCTTCTCCATGGATTTTAATACCTACTCCGAACTTTTCTTTTGTTTCCTTCACTGCTTGCTCAATATACAGATTGAATTACAACTGGAACAGGCCTCAACCGTGTTTCACTCCCTTCGCAAACACGGCTTCCCTTTCATGCCCCTCGACTCTTATAACTACCATCTGGTTTCTGTACATATTGTAAATAGCCTTTCGCTCCCTGTATTGTACCCCTGCAAGCTTCAGAATTTGAAAGACATTATTTCAGTCAACATTGTCAAATGCTTTCTCTAAGTGTACAAATGCTAGAAACGTAGGTTTGCCTTTCCTAAATCTATTTTCTAAGATAAGTCGTAGGCTCAGTATTGCCTCACGTGTTCCAACATTTCTACGGAATCCAAACTATTTATAGATTATAAAAAGTATTTCTTTATAAAATTGGTGGCAACTTCCCAATGTCAGAGGAGGCAGAGGTGCTTGAAAGTCTTGGTTGTACACTCACCTTTCACCATTTTTCAAGTGTTACGAACCTGCTACATCTACACTTCCCATCACCTTTTAAACTTCACAATGCTGTTTTCGTAAAAAGGTACTGCAGTTTCAACCATTACCGACTCGAGACAAATGTGCAACAAGAGTACTGTTATAATACTTTCTTCGATCGCAATGTTATGTGCAAAAGATCTTATTAGATACATCAATTCTATAAACCATTTATTGTATATTTGATAGGTTTTCTTACTCTGATCAAATCTTTTGCATATTACATTGTGATCAGATAAATTATTATATATACTATAAGGTTATCTTTGACATATCGGCCATTCAGTGGAATATCACATTTGCGTTTATTCTACGTAATATAAATTTTTTGCGCCCGTGAAATGCGTTGGTGTCGTGGTGTCATGGCTGGTTCAAATGGCTCTGAGCACCATGCGACTTAACTTCTGAGGTCATCAGTCCCCTAGAACTACTTAAACCTGACTAACCTAAGGACATCACACACATCCATGCCCGAGGCAGGATTCGAACCTGCGACCGTAGCGGTCGCTCGGCTCCAGACTGTAGCGCTTACAAGGGAACCTCCCCATCGCCCCCCCCTCAGATTTAGTTATAAGTTGGCACAGTGGATAGGCCTAGAAAAACTGCGCACAGATCAATTGAGAAAACAGGAAGAAGTTATGTGGAACTGTGAAAAAATAAGCAAAATATACAAACTGAGTAGTTCATGGGAACATATGCAACATCAAGGACAATAGGATCGCAGGAGCGCCATGGTCTCGTGGTAACGTGAGCAGCTGCGGAACGAAAGGTTCTTGGTTCAAATCTTCCATTGAATGAAAATTTTTATTTTCAGTTTATGTGACAAACTCTTATGTTTTCATCACTTTTTTGGGAATGATTATCACATCCACAAGAAAACCTAAATCGGGCAAGGTAGAAGAATCGTCAAGTGTACAAGTTAGGTGGGTCGACAACATATTCCTGTCACGTGACGCACATGCCGTCACCAGTGTCGTACAGAATATGTCAGACGTGTTTTCCTGTGGAGGAATCGGTCGACCTATGACCTTGCGATCAAATGTTTTCGGTTCCCATTGGAGAGGCACGTCCTTTCGTTTACTAATCGCACGGTTTTGCGATGCGGTCGCAAAACACAGACACTAAACTTATTACAGTGAACAGACACGTCAATGAACGAACGGTCAGATAATAACTATGCAAAAATAAATAAAGTGAAATTTTCACTCCAGGGAAGACTTGAACCAAGGACCTCTCGTTCCGCAGCTGCTCACGCTACCACGGGATCACGGCGCTCCGAAGTTCACATTGTACATGATGTTGCCTATGTTGCCCAAGGACTACTCAGTTTGTATATTTTGCTTATTTTTTCACAGTTCCACACAACTTCTTCCTGTTTTCTCGATTGATCTGTGTTCAGTTTTTCAAGGCCTATCCACTGTGCCAACTTATAACTAAATCTGAGGGGGGTGCGATGGGGAGGTTCCCTTGTTAGAACCGCACGGTCACAGCGGCCGGTCTGGTGTCATGGGCCGAACACTAAAACTACTGCAGTAATTTTGAAATTTCCTGACAGATTAAAACTGTGTGGCGGATCGGGACTCGAACCCGGGACCTTGACCGTTTGCACGGAAGTGCTCCACCCTCTGAGCCACCTGAGCACGACTCACTACCCGTCATCGCAGCTTTACCGCTGCCAGTACCTCTTCTCCAACCTTCCAAACTTCCAAACTTCTCAGTTGGCAGAGGACTTGCGCGCCAATGGCAGAGGTCCCTAGTTCGAGTGTGGGTCCGGCCGACAGTTTTAATCCGCCAGCGAGATTCCGCACACTGCGCTGCAGAGTGAAAATTACTTTCTACATACAATAATATTGTTTTAGAATCTGCTGCCAAGATTTATCCTGGATTCGGATAAAAAAAAGTAGGTAGAGATTCGGTAATAGGTTTGAATGCCGGACATTTGCCATCTTGCCCCTTCGCCAGGTAGCGATCCCTCAGGTAAGGGACGCCCTTCCTCGTACTTCTTCTGTCCGCTTTCAAACCGCCGTCTCCACATCTTACTCGATACAAGCAGTACGTAAGGGACCTTCTTCTTCGACATCTTCGCCAAATACAGAGCTTCTTTTCCGAACTCGAAATATTTATAACTTCTGGGAAACGAAAGCAATACCGACGATTATGTCAGTATGTAATTAGTTCTGCCAAATATAAATATAGATCCCTCTGTCTGTACGGTAGCTTCCTTTCACGCTTGCTGATTCCGATAGGAACTGTCCATCTCCATGGGAGCAACAAGAAAGGAAGGAAAGATATTAAGAGAGTGCGAATGTACGCTAATCATATCATTTTGATCACTGCATTTGTGCCTACTATAATTACTACAACTGCATGCCCAAAATACAGCAAGGAAAGAAGAAATGGGTACGTGAATGTTTGAAAAGAAGAACGGTATACTCCATATTAATTTACTCTCTAAAATCCGATATCCCTTGCCGCGAAACATTAGTTAATAAAGTGTAGCAGGACAATGTTCAAAACGTGACTGAAAATACGTTCACTAAATACAGATAAGAACATCTATGATTGACATGTCATCTGAATTCGACGTACAGTTTTAAAATGTTAGAAATAAGAAAATGAAGTAATACAGAATGCTATGCTTGTAACGTACGTTGTTGATCTACATTGTTTAGCTCTGGTATTTACAGGGTCACAGAGAAAGCATCTTAGGTTTTGGAGGAAAAGCCGTAATTATAATGATCTCCACAACAAGAAGCACAACTTAAGAAAAAATGATGTAATGTGTGTTCCAGCTCACACGTGACATTGAAGCAGGTAGTTCCTGTGACTTAGTATGGACAGAGGGTATATTCGACAACCGGAATAAATTAATAACTGGCTCCTTTTACCGACCCCCGATCTCAGATGAAACAGCTGCTGAACAGTTCCAAGAAAACTTGAGTCTCATCACAAATAGGTACCCTACTCATACAATTATAGTTGGCAGTGACTTCAATCTACCTTCCGTATGTTGACAAAAATACATTTTCAGACCCTGTTGTAGATAGAAAGCAACTTCCGTAATCGTTCTAAATGCTTTTTTTAAAAAAATATTTTGAACAATTAGTTCACGAGGTCATTCAAATTGTGAATGGTTGCGAAAACACACTTGACCTCTTAGCCACAAATAATCCTGAGCATCACGACGGATACAGGGATTAGTGAACACGTGGTCGTAGTGAGGCTCAATTCCGTAACAAAGAAATTCACCAAAACTAAACGCGAAATATATCTATTTATAAAAGCAACTAAAAATTCGGTTGACGTCTTTCTAAGGGCTGTTCTCCAATCCTTCCAAACTATGTAAGTGAAGACTGTATGTGACTTAAGTTCAAAGAAATAGTATCAACAGCACTCGAGAGATTCGTACCAAATAAATTAATAACAGAGACGGATCTGATCCCCCACGGTACACAAAACACGACAGAAAGCTGCAGCAGGAGCACCGAAAAAGGCACGTATAATTTAGACGAACGCAATATCTCCAAGATTGGTGAAGTTTTACTGAGGCTCGAAATTTGGTGCGGATTTCAGTGCGAGATGCATTTAATTGTTTCCACAACGAAACTCGCTCTAGAAATGTGGCGGAAAATCGATAGAGATTCTGGTCCTATGTTAAGTAAACCAGCGGAAAGGCTCAGTAAGCATTGAAGAGGAGGGGGAGGGGGAGACAAGGGACCCAACCCTTCGGAGCAGGGAAAATAGTCGCAAATAGACTTGGCCACTGTTTCTAAGTTTCGTTACAGTGTATCGATACCTGGAACTGTTTCAGTGTTTCGGAACGGCTGTGGTTCACTGTTTCGAAACAGTGGTGTTTCATGCCGCCCCTGCCTCGGATAACCGGACCAAATTCGACCGCCGGCCGTTTTGGCCGTGCGGTTCTAGGCGCTTCAGTCTGGAACCGCGTGACCGCTACGGTCGCAGGTTCGAATCCTGCCTCGGACATGGATGTGTGTGATGTCCTTAGGTTAGTTAGGTTTAAGTAGTTCTAAGTTCTAGGGGACTGATGACCACAGATGTTAAGTCCCATAGTGCTCAGAGCCATTTGAACCAGATTCGACCTCGAGGGAGACACAGAAACTGTATCGTTGTTTCAAAATAATGCTGTTTCAGTCCACTTGCGCTTGGAACGGACTAATTGTATCGAAACAGTGATGTCTCATTCCTCTCTGTGTCGGACGAGATTCGGGCTCGGCACAGGTACTGAAACACAACATACCACTTCATAAAACACTTTCAAGAGTGTCGAAGTCTTTTTGACAGGCTATAGCAGGAAGCTTAAGATATCCGAAAATAAAGCTTCGTTTCTAGCTGACTGTCCTATTGCGAAATGGCGTAACATCTGTATTATAAACACTAACCAAATAATAAAACAACGCATACTATTCACACTGAAAATAATAAATATGTGAAAATCATTCAGTTAAATTACACTTTTTTTATAACATACGCTTCTCTGTTCATGTACAGTAATCATATTAAGAAACGCAAGTAAGCTTACAACATTTTGAAAAAAGAAAAGGCGTAGAGTGACAGTTATAAATTTGATGTAGGTATAATTGCAAGCAATCTGTTTGACATATCACTGATAGTGTAATGGTGAACGGGAAGAGCTGGGGAGCATGGTGAATTTATAATAACGGTTCGAAACACCTTGAAAGACAAAATTTTTTTCTGTTATATTTTGTTATTTATTCGAATTATTTGGCGTTATTTGTGAGTCTATAGTCACTGTGCCTATTATGCAGAATGATTCCCTTTGTGTAAATGGAAATTAGCAGGCTGGGTATATTACCCATACTAACGGAATGTGGGAATCCCAGTAGCATATCCGTTGTTTCTGCAGTTTGCTCCCACCTCCAGTGGTTCTTCTGTCTTCAGCTACGGCTGTCCTCAACCAACTGAAAAGTATGAAAACCACACGACACGAAAGCAGCGCATTTGCTGCAGGAAATACGAAACTGCCGAGATAGTTTAATGCTTTCTGCGATATGATTAGCGCTCTCGCACCTCATTTGTGTTTATATGGACATACTTATACAGTAGACATTCAAGATGATAAAATGTGTAGGTTTATTAGATTACAAAACACAAACTGTTTCACTGTTTCGAAACAGCGTATCGAAACATTACATTGTACCGTTTCATTTGTATCGAAACAGTTTCGTGTTTCAGTTTGCCCATCTCTAGTGGCAAATGTCCGCACACCAATAGGTTTTGTTTTCCTCGTACGGTGTTAAGGGCATGAAGTGGTTGCAGGGAAACGGAAATGCAGCCGCAGAGGGGCGGCAAAGATCGGCTCTCAGCTCAGCCCTCCCCCCCCCCTCCCCCCGCACACACACGCAAAACGAAAGCCCCCCAGACCACCCCCCCCCCCCTTCCCCTTCACCCCCCACCGGCGTTGCGGTGCTGGCGGCTTTTGACAAAGCAGCCCCTTAGCTCACGTTGCAGTACACACACACACACACACACATGGTCAGCGCCAGTGCGAGTCGTTCAGAACTGTATTTCATGCCAAGGCGTTCGGAAGGAGAGGAAATTAATTTAATTTCGGCCGGCGCGTTAACGAATGAATGGGACGCGCGGCGCTGCTCTGCGCTATGCTTTCGCAATCTCCGTGGGCAGAGTGGCGGAACGGTTCCTCTCCCGTAAAGCAAAAGCAGCCCGGCTAGCACGTGAGTATGTGTGTGTGTGTGTGTGTGTGTGTGTGAAATGGGGGGGAGATAGGGGGGAGGCTAAGTAGCATCTGTGGCTGGTCCTAGTTTACTGATACATCGCCAGGGTGTCCGGGGAGCGAGGGCAATTCTAAAAGTACGCGTCGTTTCCTTCTGACGGGCCACAAAGTTCTGCCCCCACCCCGGACCTTCCTAGTGGCTGGCTCCAGTTTGACGTCAACAGTGAGCAGAAACGGTCGCTTACAGTGTATTAACGTGCGTGACGAAATTAAGAGGGGTCGGACGTGTAACAACCCTACCACAACAAAAGTCAAAATTTAATTATGATTGTGGTGTTGCTCACGCTGCTAAATACTGCATTTTCGGGCAACAACAAAGTTATTATGTGGCACGTGTCATTAGAGGACAGTTAATAAAGTCATTTCATCTAATAACGAAGAAACTAGGTACTCATCTTTTCGTGTTTCCCACGCTCGTCTCGTTGTAAAATCGTGGCTCAATCGTCGAAAATCTAGGTGGTGATGATTTCAAGCTTGGATGCAAAGAGGCCCAGGTTTTATTCTGCTATATTCAAAAGTTTTATGGATGCGCTTCACAAACCATTCTTGAAGATTACACTTTTGCAGGACAATGGTGATGTAAAAAAGTAATCAGCACTCCGAATTTAAGTTACACTTCCTTTTTATTACTTTTGCTGCAATATCACGTAACACACAAAACAGCACTTCACAATACAAAACCTACTTGAAAACATCTCCCTCACTGTTAAAGTTCACAATTTTATAAGCTGACTACAATATGCGTCTTTCCAACATGACCTCCAAGACTTGACTTTTTCAAGGTCCGACTCTCTAAGTGCTAACCACTTACGCGCCCAAAAATCAGAGTACAAGTGCGACAAAGATCATAGTGACAAAAGAAAGAATACACATAAGAATAATATCATTGCAACATAAACATATCGATGTATCAAAGTACCTCTACAGTAATGAAATCAAATCTGAATGTCGTCTCAGAAATATGTCAACTACTTTGCAGAAACACAGTAGAATATTGCTGGTATCGAGAGGTTCAGGTGAGGTGCCGTAATGGTTGCGTAATTCAAGTACCATTACAGACGTGAAACGTGCCGACTTGGAACAGGACAAGCACCACAGGACATTTTTATTTCCACTGTCTATACTTTTACAAGTAAATTCATGAGTCTTTGTCAACATGACCAGGAAGGATTCGGGATTCACACTCATAGCAGTGGAAGTGCAAAAACATAACAAAATAAATTTTTTTAGACATGAAATTTCATCATTTTTTCACTTACTGTTGGCTCCATTTGTTGCTATAGGTACATTTTTCTTCACAAGTAAGAGAGATTGTTTGATAAATTTTGCACAGCATAAAAACCATATTTACGGGTGTATGAAATTCTAGAATTTTCCAAATCTATTGAAAACTCTGCTAAAAATTGAGATAACTACAAAATTTGATTTTTTTCTAAACATGAAGTTTAAAACGTAACAGCTCATTCATTTTTTCATAAATTAAATAGATCGAGAGTTTCCTCTGGGGTGCAGCGAAAGCAACTGTCTATAAAGACCGTCCAAAATCAATGGATGAACTGAAAACTGAAATATCCACTTTCACTGTTTCTGTTACAGAAGAAATGTTACAGCTTGTGTTTGGAAACATGATTACACGATTTGAATTGGGT
Organism: Schistocerca piceifrons; assembly: GCF_021461385.2. Classification (NCBI taxonomy): domain Eukaryota; kingdom Metazoa; phylum Arthropoda; class Insecta; order Orthoptera; family Acrididae; genus Schistocerca; species Schistocerca piceifrons. Next base: position 5,137,310 of record NC_060147.1, read on the forward strand.
ATTCAACAACAAGGAGGACACTTTCAACATTTAATGTGGAAATTTGTAAGTAAAAATGAATATTCAATAAATTAATAACTTTACTTCAAAAACGGTTTAAATGGCCCTGAGCACTAGGGGACTTTTCTGAGGTCATCAGTCTCCTAGAACTTAGAACTAATTAAACCTAACTAACCGAAGGACATCACACACATCCATGCCCGAGGCAGGATTCGAACCTGCGACCGTAGCGGTCGCGCAGCTCCAGACTGTAGCGCCTAGAACCACTCGGCCCCTCCAGCCGGCGGTGGATAGTCGTCTTCGGTTCATTGGTAGAATTTTGGGAAGATGTGGTTCATCTGTAAAGGAGACCGCTTATAAAACACTAATACGACCTATTCTTGATTACTGCTCGAGCGTTTGGGATCCCTATCAGGTCGGATTGAGGGAGGACATATAAGCAGTTCAGAGACGGGCTGCTAGATTTGTTACTGGTAGGTTTGATCATCACGCGAGTGTTACGGAAATGCTTCAGGAACTAGGGTGGGAGTCTCTGGAGGAAACGAGGCGTTCTTTTCGTGAATCGCTACTGAGGAAGTTTAGAGAACCAGCATTTGAGGCTGACTGCAGTACAATTTTACTGCCGCCAACTTACATTTCGCAGAAAGGCCACAAATATAAGATAAGAGAGATCAGGGCTCGTACAGAGGCATATAGGCAGTCATTTTTCCCTCGTTCTGTTTGGGAGTGCAACAGGGAGAGAAGGTGGTAGTTGTGGTACGAGGTACCCTCCGCCACGCACCGTATGGTGGATTGCGGAGTTTGTATGTAGATGTAGAAATAACAGTGCATAACTGCATCGACTGCCTTCCAGACAAGAAGGGGCGTTGTGTCAGCCCGTCTGCCGGTGTCTACAGCGCTAGGCGCAAGAGGTGGGGACCCTCCACGCCCGCACCAACTTGGTGGCCAAACCAAAAGTTCTGCTGTCACCTCCGTAAACATGTTAGTTGTCTAGTAAGTGGATCACAGGATGCTGGGCTGTGATGTTATCCGTGCGTCTGGGTAAGGCTACGCATTAACACGGTCCGTCAGGTGATAGATAGTGGACGAAACGCGAGTGAGGGTAGCGATTTGAAGAGCAGAGGGAAAAAAGTGCCAAGGCTCGTGCCGTGGGAAAAAAAACCTCTGCGACAGTGGGATGGGTAGCAAGAGCAGTAGTGGCTTACTAGCTGCGATAGTTCGTGCGAGGTTGGGTTTGTTAGTATGGGTATCGGGCATCATTACCGTGGCAAGCGACGGCGATGTGTCCCAGTTGCTGCAGCCGCTACATTCCTGGAACAATCGAGATCGTTATACAGTAGTGGGAGATCGGCCATAGATCATCTCACTGTGTGGGGGATGTGTGGAGCTTGTCTGCATGCAGTGTACGGTACGGCTTCCCTGTGTGGTGCCAGTTATTCGGCAGTGTATTTCAGCTGGATATCCAGTAAATGCGTCTGATTAACAGGGGCTCGCCTGTGCCGTTATGTTTGCGTATGCTTGGCCATAGATGTTATGTCCTTGCAAGTATGTCTTTTGGTCTTTTATGTTTCCATCTATGGTTGTGGTCGTAGTTCCCCAGATTCAGAATAAACGGGTTCTGCGAATGTCTGGAGTTTCTGTATAGTCTTGTGGTGAGTTTGTGGATTTCCTCCGTGAGAGTCTCAAGTCGGTATTCCCGGTGAAGGTCCGCGATGCGTGTGCATCGTGGAGCATTGCTTATGATTCTGAGTACTTTGTTTTGTATGAGCTGCAGACGGCGCAGGCGTGTGGGCGCAGCGTATGCCCAGACAGGAGCTGCGCACGTCATCAGGGGTCGGATAAGTGTCGTGTACATGGACCCCGACACCCTTCTGTTCAGTGTGCTACGCCTGTTGAGCATAGGATAGAGCTGTCTGAGCCTCGCGCTAGCTCGGTTGGCCACGTGTTGTATGTCGTCCCCCCAGAGTAATGCAGGAACTGAGTGAGCCGAGTTTCGCAATATCTCTGTTTGCGGAATCCACGATGACTGCTATATAGACGATTTTCGGTCTGCCAGAAATGTTACAGCACGCGGTCGTAAACCATATTTCATAACTGTACAAGAGACTGATGTCAGCGAAGAGAGTTACTGTGAGATTCGAGTACAGAGAGTCCGGCCCGTTAAGGCGGGTCCCTCTGGCTGCCAGCGGCGCCGCCACGGACCTCCCCCAGGGTCCGGCGGCTCATTGGCGGTGCGTGGCGGGGCGACGCCTTCTGTCTCCTCGCCTCGGCGTCCGAGGAATGCGCCGCAGTGACCAGCCGGCGTCCGGTAGCCCGCCCTGCCCCGGGCTCGTCTGCATTACGGCTGCTGGCCGAGTAACGATGTACCCACACTTTCTCCCAGACATCGGTGTATATCGCCAACGTAACTGCGCCGGTTTAATCGATATCTGAACGGGAATGCCCGCATCTCGTGGTCGTGTGGTAGCGTTCTCGCTTCCCACGCGTGGGTTCCCGGGTTCGATTCCCGGCGGGGTCAGGGATTTTCTCTGCCTCGTGATGGCTGGGTGTTGTGTGCTGTCCTTAGGTTAGTTAGGTTTAAGTAGTTCTAAGTTCTAGGGGACTGATGACCATAGATGTTAAGTCCCATAGTGCTCAGAGCCATTTGAACCAGACTGAACGGGAATATCGAATGCCAACATTTTCCTTTCGTATCATACACTACTGACCATTAAAATTGCTGCACCAAGAAGAAATGCAGATGATAAACGGGTATTCACTGGAAAAATATATTATACCAGAACTGACATGTGATTGCATTTTCACGCAATTTGGGTGCATACATCCTGAGAAATCAGTACCCAGAACAACCACCTCTGGCCGTAATAACGGACTCGATACCCCTGGGCATTGACTCAAACAGAGCTTGGATGGCGTGTACAGTTACAGCTGCCCATGCAGTTTGAAGACGACACCACAGTTCATCGAGAGTAGTGACTGGCGTATTGTGACAAGCCAGTTGTTCGGGCCACCATCGACCAGACGTTTTCAACTGGTGTGACATCTGGAGAATGTGCTGGCCAGGGCAGCAGTCGAACATTTTCTGTATACAGAAAGCCCGGTACAGGACCTGCAAACATGCGGTCGTGCATTATCCTGCTGAAATGTAGGGTTTCGCAAAGATCGAATTAAGGGTAGAGCCACGTGTCGTAACACATCTGATATGTAACTTCCACTGTTCAAAGTGCCGTCAACGCAAACAACAGATGACCGAGACGTGTAACCAATGCCACCCCATACGATCACGCCGGGTGATACGCCAGTATGGCGATGACGAATACACGCTTCCAATGTGCGTTCACCGCGATGTCGCCAAACACGGATGTGACCATCGTGATGCTGTAAACAGAACCTGGATTCATCCGAAAAAATGACGTTTTGCCATTCGTCCATCCAGGTTCGTCGTACACCATCGCAGGCGCTCCTGTCTGTGACGCAGCGTCAAGGATAACCGCAGCCACGGTCTCCAAGCTGATAGTCCATGCCGCTGCAAATGTCATCGAAGTGTTCGTGCGGATGGTTGCTGTCTTGCAAACGTTTCCATCTGTTGACTCAGGGATCGAGACGTGGCTACGCGATCCGTTACAGCCGTGCAGATAAGATGCCTGTCATCTCGACTGCTAGTGATACGAGGCCGTTGGAATCCAGCACTGCGTTCCGTATTACCCTCCTGAACCCGCCGATTCCATATTCTGCTAACAGTCATTGGATCTCTACCAACGCGAGCAGCAATGTCGCGATACGATAAAACGCAATCGCGATAGGCTGCAATCCGACCTTTATCAAAGTCGGAAACCTGATGGTGCGCATTTGTCATCCTTACACGAGGCATCACAACGACGTTTCACCAGGCAACACCCGGCAGCTGCTGTTTGTGTATGAGAAATCGATTGGAAACTTTCCTCATGTCAGCACGTTGTAAGTGTCGCCACCGGCGCCAACCTTGTGTGAATGCTCTGAAAAGCTAACAATTTGCATATCACACCATCTTCTTCCTGTGGGTTAAATTTCGCGTCTGTAGCGCGTCATCTTCGTGGTGTAGCAATTTTAATGGCCAGTAGTGTATTTTTTCACAATTTTCGGTAAATATATGAAATTGTTTTTTTGAAACTGTAGTAGAATTTAATTTTAGTTTCACTGTGTGAAGGAGTCTTACTCCAGTAGTCTTTCTCTTTGGCTGTGTGAAGCAAAAAGTGCAGGTGGGACAACAGCTGAAGTCGGATTTCACTTCGGTGAGGGTGGGGGGGGGTGAGGGGGGAGAGGTCTGCTTGCTGTATTCATCTCTTGGTCTCCCTCTACGATTTTTACCCTCCACGCTGTCCTCCAATACTAAATTGGTGATCCTCGGAACGTGTCGTAGCAACTGATTCCTCCTTATAGGCAAGTTCTGACACAAGTTCCTCTTCTCCCCAATTCTATTCAGTACCTCCTCATTAGTTACGTGATCCACCCATCGAACCTTCGCCATTCTTCTGTTGCACCACACTTCAAAGGCTTCTATCCACGTATCGTCTAAACTATATATCGTCCATATGTCACTTCCATACATGGCTTCACTCCATAAAAATACTTTCAGAAAAGACTTCCTGACACTTAAATCTATACTCGATGTTAACAAATTTGTCTTCTTCAGAAATGGCTTCCTTGTTACGTTTTATGTCCTCCCTACTTCGACGATCATCAGTTACTTTGCTTCTCAAATAGCAAAACTCATCTGCTACTCTAAGTGTCTCGTTTCCTATCTAATTCCGTCAGCATTACCTGATTTAATTCGACTACATTCCATTATCCTCGATTTGCTTTTGTTAATGGTCATCCTGTATCCTCTTTTTCAAAACGCTGTCCATTCCGTTCAACTGCTCTTCCAAGTCCTTTGCTGTCTCTGACAGAATTACAGTGTCATCGGCGAACCTCAACGTTTTTATTTCTTCTCCGTGGATTTTAATACCTACTCCGAATTTTTCTTTTGTTTCCTTTACTGCTTGCTCAATATACAGATTGAATAACATCGGAGAGAGGCTACTATGGGAGCGATTTTCCATCTGAGTTCTTGATATTTTCTGTAGGGAGGATCTATCTTACCCCTAGTGATACATGCTTCTACATCCCTACATCTACATCTACATCCATATTCCGCAAGCCACCTGACGGTGTGTGGCGGAGGGTACCTTGAGTACCTCTATCGGTTCTCCCTTCTATTCCAGTCTCGTATTGTTCATGGAAAGAAGGATTGTCGGTATGCTTCTGTGTGGGCTCTAATCTCTCTGATTTTATCCTCACGGTCTCTTCGCGAGATATACGTAGGAGGGAGCAATATACTGCTTGACTCCTCGGTGAAGGTATGTTCTCGAAACTTCGACAAAAGCCTGTACCGAGCTACTGAGCGTCTCTCCTGCAGAGTCTTCCACTGGAGTTTATCTATCATCTCCGCAACGCTTTCGCGATTACTAAATGATCCTGTAACGAAGCGCGCTGCTCTCCGTTGGATCTTCCCTATCTGGTACGGATCCCACACTGCTGAGCAGTATTCGAGCAGTGGGCGAACAAGCGTACTGTAACCTACTTCCTTTGTTTTCGGATTGCATTTCCTTAGGATTCTTCCAATGAATCTCAGTGTAGCATATGCTTTACCGACGATCTACCTCCTATGGTCATTCCATTTTAAATCACTCCTAATGCGTACTCCCAGATAATTTATGACATTAACTGCTTCCAGTTGCGGACCTGCTATTTTGTAGCTAAATGAAAAGGGATCTATCTATCTATGAATTCGCAGTACATTACACTTGTCTACATTCACATTCAATTGCCATTTCCTGCATCGTGCGTCAATTCGCTGCAGATCCTCCTGCATTTCAGTGCAATTTTCAATTGTTACAACCTCTCGATATACCAGAGCATCGTCCGCCTCATTGAACTTCCGATGTCATCCACAAGGTCATTTATGTATATTGTGAATAGCAACGGTCCTACGACACTCGCCTGCGGCACACCTGAAATCACTCTTACTTCGGAAGACTTCTCTCCATTGAGAATGACATGCTGCGTTCTGTTATCTAGGAACTCTTCAATCCAATAACACAATTGGTCTGATAGTCCATATGCTCTTACTTTGTTCATTAAACGACTGTGTGGAACTGTATCGAACGCCTTGCGGAAGTCAAGAAACACGGCATCTACCTGGGAACCCGTGTCTATGGCCCTCTGAGTCTCGTGGACGAATAGCGCGAGCTGGGTTTCACACGACCGTCATTTTCGAAACCCATGCTGACTCCTACAGAGTAGATTTCTAGTCTCCAGAAAAGTCATTATACTCGACCAAAATACGTGTTCCAGAATTCTTCAACTGATCGACGTTAGAGATATAGGTCTATAGTTCTGCACATCCGTTCGACGTCCCTTCTTGAAAACGGGGATGACCTGTGCCCTTTTCCAATCCTTTGGAATGTTACGCTCTTCTAGAGACGTACACTTACACTTGTCCTGAAGGCATTCCTGCGTGCCCATTTTGCACTTCCTGTCGACCTCACTCTTCTATCGCTCTTTCGTATGACGGCAGATGCAGTGGTGGGTGATCTAACTCTAGGGAGGGCAGTGACGGATAGGGTCGGGTCGACAGTTATTTGTGCCGCTTGGGTTCGGCTGCCCGGACACCACCAACGGACGCTTCGACGTCGGGCAGGGCAGATGAAAGGCAAGCATTGCGCGGATAACGGATAAGCGGGCAGATGGCGAGGCGTGTCCCCGAGGCATTGTCTCAGCGGAGCCAGCGGCCCGTGAGAAATGAGGCCGCGGGCGGTTTCCACAACACGCATTAGGCCCGAGGCCCGCCACAAAGGGCCAAGACAAACGCCGGAGGTGGAGCCCTGCGGAGCGCAAAGGGTTGCCCTGTCGAAGCTCGTGTCCGCGATCAGCGCGCACAGGGCACGCCAGCCTGCCAATTCCTGCGCAGCCGCTGGCCGGTGGGGGTCCGACGCGCTTCGACAGCCCAAAGGGCTGAAGGGCTGAAGGGCCAGCACAATGCGCCCGCCGGCCGGAAGTCGCCCGGCAGCGAGCACACATTAATTTTTCTCTCTAATTGTGCCGCACCGTCATAGGCGGTGGCGGCTCTTTAGAACATCAGCGGCATTGTCAGCCCCGGTTTTGGAATTTCGTTCTGTTGTGGCGCAGATTAGTTGCATTTGTCAGATTTCCTGCTTATTACTTGGGGCTTCAAAAGCAAAACGAGAATAACGGAGTGTAGTCTAATTAAATGAGGTGATGCTGATGGAATTAGAGTAGGAAATGAGACAGTTAATGTAGTAGATGAGTTTTTCTGTTTGCTGAATACATTTCATAAATTTAGTACACCTGCAGCATTGTCACCAGTATCTGTTCCTTAAGACATTGTTGAAAATAGAGATGTAATTGTTGTCACATCTTTCGATAGACCACGTCTGTACTTCTATGGACCGTTATGGTTGTCACCAAAACGATTCTCTGATACCCTGAATCGAATATTGTTGAAGCGAATTTAAGCTTTACCCCACGCGTAGTCGAATTAAGTCGGGTGATGGTGAGGAAATTAGATTAGGAAATGAGACAATTAAAGTAGTATTGCTATTTGAGGAGCAAAATAACTGGTGATGGTCGAAGTAGAGAGAATATAAAATGTAGATTGGCAATGGCAAGGAAAGCGTTTCTGAGAAAGAGAAATTTGTTGTCATCGAGTACAGATTTAAGTGTCTGGATGTCGTTTCTGAAAGTATTTGTATGGAGTGTAGCCATGTATGGAAGTGAAACATGGACGATAAATAGTTAGGACAAGAAGAGAATAGAAGCTATCGAAATGTGGTGCTACAGAAGAATGCTGAAGATTAGATGGGTAGATCACATAACTAATGAGGAGGCATTGAGTAGAATTGGGGAGAAGAGGAGTTTGTGGCACAACTTGACTAGAAGAAGGGACCGGTTGGTAGGACATGTTCTGAGGCATCAAGAGAGCACAAATTTAGTATTGGAGGACAGCGTGGAGGGTAAAAATCGTAGAGGGAGACCAAGAGATGAATACACTATGCAGATTCAGAAGGACGTAGGTTGCAGTAAGTACTGGGAGATGAAGAAGCTTGCACAGGATAGAGTAGCATGGAGAGCTGCATCAAACCAGTCTCAGGACTGAAGTTCACAACAACAACAACAACGTCAGAAGGAACTGTGCAAAATCAGACATAATGTTCGATGGCATAGCAGCAGTCAGTGATTGAAGAAGGAACTGTGTTGCCCTACTCTGTGGTACTGTTTGTTACTGGTGCGAGAAATGTGTTTCCCAGTTTCGCCCTGTGTGCTTGGTGTTGCCGCCATTGCACCTCAGAGCGATGCTGAGTTCGGAGTACTGAATAGGGTGTTTATGAAATATCGATATCTAGAAGCTTCCAGGAAATGTCGACACCGTCTTGAAATATCGATTCCTCATTGATATATAGATAGGTCGACCTCAAATCGGCAATATCGAGAGCCGATATTTTTATTTTACATTACATTTTTCTGGCCATTTTGGGTAAGTATATGAAATGGTTTTTTTAAAAATTGTGGAGAACATAATATTACTTAACATGCTTTTTTCATTCCAGTCTCTGATCAGAAAAAATGGCTCTGAGCACTATGGGACTTATCAGCTGTGGTCATCAGTCCGCTAGAACTTAGAACTACTTAAACGTAACTAACCTAAGGACATCACACACATCCATGCCCGAGGCAGGATTCGAACCTGCGACCGTAGGAGTCGCGCGGTTCCGGACTGCGCGCCTAGAACCGCGAGACCACCGCGGCCGGCTCTCTGAACACAAATGAATTCTTTAGACTATGACCGGTTTCAGTCTGTAACGACTATCCTCAGATCTTTTTTGCACCATGTCCTAAAGTGATACGGCCATAATGGCATCGTCAAAACATATACTTTCACTGTAGCGAGGAAACTTAGTACTTTTCTAGCTTTCATCACGTCCAGTATATCTTGTTGACTGTGGGAAGCAAGTATATCATGAGAATAAATGAAGAAATCCGGATGAATGGGGGGAGGGGGGCGGCAGTGTGAGTGGAATAACAAGATTCGCAATGTGAAGGAATATCACACCTGAAGCAAAAAAAAAAAAAAAAAAAAAAAACCTCATCTAGTGCGCTATTTCTTCTCATCAGCATACATCAAAAACAGTTGCTGAAACTGATGAGGAAAAATCTTAATGACAAGATTGGTCGGCCGGTCGAGGTGGCCGAGCGGTTCTAGGCGCTTCAGTCTGGAACCACGTGATCGCAACGGTCGCAGGTTCGACTCCTGCCTCGGACATGGATGGTGTGTGATGTCCTTAGGTTAGTTAGGTTTAAGTAGTTCTAAGTTCTAGGGGACTGATGACCATAGATGTAAGTCCCATAGTGCTCAGAGCCATTTGAACCATTTTTGAGTAAATGAAAAGAGTTCTAAAACTGGCATATTTAATATGTGTTGCCGATATTTTTATACGGTATTACATGCCAGTGTCATTCTGATTATGACGCAAGGTTGCTTTCAACGCGCATGCATGTCTGACCTGTATGGGAGTACACATGATGGATGCACGAGTACAGGTCGTAGACGCACGGTAGACGACATATGGAAGTTTGGGTGTGGCCGCGAGTCGTGCTCGGATAGCCAACTGGTAAGTCGGCTCGCGGCAAGCGGGAAATCATTCTCGTCATTGCATTCTACAGCTGATAGCTGTCCTTATTCGCAACTGCGAATACATTTAATGATCTTTCTATAGACCGGTTCTTCGATATACATTTGCTTGATGTATCGATACTTTATCGATATATCAGTTGCCGATAGTAATATTTTTTCAAATATCGGTGTATTTGAGACCCGATATTTTTAAAAATATCGTCAGTCCTAGTACTCGAAGGGAACGATCTATTGATACGTAATCAGCATGGGTTCAGAAAACATCGTTGTGAAAAGCAGCTAGCTCTTTATTCGCACGAAGTAATGGCCGCTAACGACAAGGGATCTCAAGTTGATTCCGTATTTCTAGATTTCCGGAAAGCTTTTGACACCGTTCCTCACAAGCGACTTCTAATCGAGCTGCGGGCCTATGGGGTATCGTCTCAGTTGTGCGACTGGATTCGTGATTTCCTGTCAGGAAGGTCGCAGTTCGTAGTAATAGACGGCAAATCGTCGAGTAAAACTGAAGTGATATCAGGTGTTCCCCAGGGAAGCGTCTTCTGAGCTCTGCTGTTCCTGATCTATAGAAATGACCTGGGTGACAATCTGAACAGTTCTCTTAGGTTGTTCGCAGATGATGCTGTAATTTACCGTCTGGTAAGGTCATCCAAAGACCAGTATCAGTTGCAAAGCGATTTAGAAAAGATTGCTGTATGGTGTGGCAGGTGGCAGTTGACGCTGAATAACGAAAAGTGTGAGGTGATCCACACGAGTTCCAAGAGAAATCCGTTGGAATTCGATTACTCGATAAATAGTACAATTGTCGAGGCTGTCAATTCGACTTAAGTACCTGGGTGTTAAAATTACGAACAACTTCAGTTGGAAAGACCACATAGATAATATTGTGGGGAAGGCGAGCCAAAGGTTGCGTTTCATTGGCAGGGCACTTAGAAGATGCAACAAGTCCACTAAAGAGACAGCTTACACTGCACTCGTTCGTCCTCTGCTAGAATATTGCTGCGCGGTGTGGGATCCTTACTAAGTGGGATTGACGGAGGACATCGAAAGGGTGCAAAAAAGGGCAGCTCGTTTTGTATTATCACGTAATAGGGGAGAGAGTGAGGCAGATACAATACGCGAATTGGGATGGAAGTCATTACAGCAAGACGTTTTTCGTCGCGGCGAGATCTATTTACGAAATTTCAGTCACCAACTTTCTCTTCCGAATGCGAAAATATTTTGTTGAGCCCAACCTACATAGGTAGGAATGATCATCAAAATAAAATAAGAGAAATCAGAGCTCGAACAGAAAGGTGTAAGTGTTCGTTTTTCGCGCGCGCTGTTCGGGAGTGGAATGGTAGGGAGATGGTATGATTGTGGTTCGATGAACCCTCTGCCAAGCACTTAAATGTGAATTGCAGAGTAATCATGTAGATGTAGATGGGCAGAGGTGTGGCGGTGGCTGGCTGCGCGCTGTTTCTGTGGCTAGTGGGCACACACACACACACACACACACACACACACACACACACACACACACACACACGTGTGGTGGTAACGCACGCACGCGACGACCGGGCGTGGTCCGTGCCTCGCACATGGCTGCACACGCCGACCGCGTCGCCGCCTATAAACGTCCGGCCGCGGACACGCGTGTCAATGCGCCCAGCCGTGCGTGAGACGTCCACCAAATGGCGGCCTCCGGCATTGTTCTGGTCCAGCGCCGCGTCGGCAAACACACTGGGCGCGCAATGAAAGCCGCGCGGGACGCGCGCCCGGACGCCTCGCTAATGCCGTGCTCACACGGGACGCGAAGGCCAACGTGGGCGACGAGCTCCTACAATTTTGCGTCGTAACAGCGCGGAATGTCACATCGCGGAGCCGATTTGAATCGCGTTAATGTTTGGTGGCCAGTAAGTACTGTAGGCGTGACAGCAGTTTTAGTTTGCTGTAGGCTGGAGCAATTAGTAAACACGGGGGAATGTTGTCAGGAATAACTCCTGTCACGGTCGCCAGTTTCACACTGCACTGGCCGGCTTTTGTGGCCGTGCGGTTCTAGGTGCTTCAGTCTGGAAACACGCGACCGCTACGGTCGCAGGTTCGAATCCTGCCTCGGGCATGGATGTGTGTGATGTCCTTAGGTTAGCTAGGTTTAAGTGCTTCTATGGGACTGATGACCTCAGCTGTTAAGTCCCATAGTGCTCAGAGCCATTTGAGCCATCACACTGCACTCGTCCCGGAGAACAAACTTGTTGTGTACATAGTCCCGCGTAGTCAGCACGTACACAACTTTCCCACTAGAGCGCGCCCCGCTAAGCACAACAGCGCAGGCGCAGCGCTCGTCCGTCTCTGCACTACGAGATGGCGCTGCATTAGAGACGGACCAAATTCTGCTTCCGCCGATCCGCGTATTAATATGTGACGCAGCCAATGAGATTGGTGGTGGTAGTGGGTAGTGTTTAACGTCTCGTCGACGACGAGGTCATTAGGGACGGAGCGCAAGCTCGGGTGAGGGAAGGATTGGGAAGGAAATCGGCCGTGCCCTTTCAAAGGAACCATCCCGTCATTTGCCTGAATCGATTTAGGGAAATCACTGAAAACCTAAATCAGGATGGCCGGAGACGGGATTGAACCGTCGTCCTCCCGAATGCGAGTCCAGTGTGCTAACCACTGCGCCACCTCGCTCGGTCAATGAGATTGCTGGTAACGTAGAGCATTTTATTTTCTCCTCGTGGATCACACTCGCGCAGTGATACCTGAACGCTCGCCGTATTATAACGAGTGTACAGACCTCCGATTAGTCAGTCTGCATTAGTCTGTAGTCAAGTTTCAGTCTGCACCTATATTCCTGTACATAGCCATGAAGATAAGTGTATAGACACTTTGTAAAGTATCAGAGATATGTGAATGTCAGAGTAAGATTAACGTACCCAGACCAAAGGAAGTTCAACCGTCATACGAATTGAAGCGTTGTTCAGCGAGAGAATGTCCCAGTGACGCAAATAGATAATAATCGGGACGGAGACAAGTCTGCAGAATAAGCCGCATGCCCTAGTATTCCCCAACTGAATGCCTCAATCGTTTCCCTGACCCGTTTTGCTCTGTGTGACGGGCCGTTATCATGGAGCAGTATGACTGTGTTGCCTTTTCTCATACTCCAGTCATTTCCCACGTAATGCTCGATTTATATCGATCATTTTCTGTTGGTAGCGATCATTGTTAACGGTTTCACCAGGTTATAGCAGTTCATAACAGATGACACGCTTCTGATCCCACCAACCACAGAGCATTGTCTTCTTTTGATGTTGCACTGGATGTCGATGGTTTGCCTGGATTCACTCACAATATACGAGTCTTAGGATTCTCAGAATACCGGTTGACCAAAAAGTCAGTATAAATTTGAAAACTTAATAAACCACGGAATAATGTAGATAGAGAGGAAAAATTGACACACATGCTTGGAATGACATGGGGTTTTATTAGAACCAAAAAAAAATACAAACGTTCCAAACGGAAATGTCCCGATTTTCCGAGTTGACACTCCATTTTCTAGCGTCCGCAGGTCTACTCACCAATCACTATCTCCACATGACAAAAAGACAATACGTAAACTCAAATAACAACAGTGAAGCAGGCCGTAGTGGCCGACCGGTTCTAGGCGCTACAGTCTGGAACCGCCTGACCACTACGGTCGCAGGTTAGAATCCTGCCTCGGGCATGGGTGTGTGTGATGTACTTAGGTTAGTTAGGTTTCAGTAGTTCTAAGTTTTAGGGCACTGATGACGTCAGAAGTTAAGTACCATAGTGCTCAGAGCCATTTCAACAGTGAACTAAGAATAAAAAATGATAGCCGATTAAAGAACCCGTAACAATCGGAATGCCAACATCCAAACCAAAAACGCTACGAACTTATCGATCAGCGTCATAATTTAAAAAATATGATACGTTCACGACCAGTGTTTATGGGACCTGAAAAGTAATGTTTAGATACAATGTAATAAATAAAAAATGGCGGCGACACGCTGTGCGTGATGAGGCTTCAGAAACCTTAGATGTGTTGAGCACCTATGTAGAGTCGAATTATGGTTCACTGCTGCAGGTCTTCTACTAAGACGTCAGCAGTGACCGTGACGTCATCCAGATCTCGGTCCCTGTACGTATCATCACCTTCCGCGTGCCATAGCTCTCTGGTCGTTGATGTGCGCATCACGTTCACGGAATTCATCGTTGTCTCGTTTTCCCGTCTTCTGCATTCGTGTGGACAGCAACGAGTGTGATACGATAATGGAGTGCGTGTACAAAGCAGCTTTGCGTCGTAATTAAAGTAACACAGGCATCCGCAGTATCGTATTTATCTGCCGATACCGGCCAAGCGGCTTCCGAGTACAGCGTCTGAGCTGTACGGGAACATACGTAACTGGTGGACGGGTACGGGGCGCAGACGCACGGTTTTCACACGATATCTTGCGAACAGTGGATGAAGGGTATCAGACGGATGCCATATTCCTTGACATCCGGAAAGCGTTTGACTCGGTGCCCTACTGCAGACTCCTAACTAAGGTACGAGCGAATGGGATTGGTTCCCAGGTATGTGACTGGCTCGAAGACTCCTCAAGTACTAGAACCCAGTACGTTGTCCTCGATGGTGAGTGTTCATCGGAGGTGAGGGTATCATCTGGAGTGCCCCAGGGAAGTGTGGTAGGTCCGCTGTTGTTTTCTATCTACATAAATGATCTTTTGGATAGGCTGGATAGCAATGTGCGGCTGTTTGCTGATGATGCTGTGGTATAAAGGGAAGGTGTCGTCGTTGAATGACTGTAGGAGGGGACAAGATGACTTGGACAGGATTTGTGATTTGTGTAAAGAATGGCAGCTAACTCTAAATATAGATAAATGTAAATTAATGCAGATGAATAGGAAAAAGAATCCCGTAATGTTTCAATACTCCATTAGTAGTGTAGCGCTTGACACAGTCACGTCGATTAAATATTTGGGCGTAACAGAGCGATATGAAGTGGGACAAGCATGTAATGGCACTTGTGGGGAAGGCGGATAGCCGTCTTCGGTTCATTGGTAGAATTTTGGGAAGATGTGGTTCATCTGTGGAGACCGCTGATAAAACACTAATACGACCTATTCTTGAGTACTGCTCGAGCGTTTGGGATCCCTATCACGTGGGATTGAGGGAGGACTAGAAGCAATTCAGAGGCGGGCTGCTAGATTTGTTACTGGTAGGTTTGATCATCACGCGAGTGTTACGGAAATGCTTCAGGAACTCGGGTGGGAGTCTCTAGAGGAAAGGAGGCGTTCTTTTCGTGAATCGCTACTGAGGAATTTTAGAGAACCAGCATTTGAGGCTGACTGCAGTACAATTTATAATGTTACTTTAAATCCGTCTTGATTGCAAATTTTTTTTTTATTATTCATGTAACCGGTTTCGGTTCATTCAGAACCATCTTCAGATCTGTAAAAATAATTATACTAATTTACTATTTCACAAAAGCAAATCTTTTTCATCCTATCTTATCAACATCAAATGCACCAGAACGTACCTGATATTTAAGTTACAGGAGTAACCCGTCCAATTCAGCAACTTTCACATGCTACGTCACATAAAATTGGTTGGCAGAGTGCACGTCATTTATATTAATTATGACACTATTACCGACAGGTGGCGTCTGGTACATTTGTTACATTCCATTTGCACATACTGTATTCAGTAGATCTTTTTTATATTAAAAATATGTAATTAAAATATGTAGATGTCAAAGCTAAAATCTGTACTTGTCAGGATTAAAAAACAGTAAAATTATCATTTTTATACGATCTAACAGGCATAGGGCGATTTATATATCTATGGTGCTAGTGGGAACTTGTTTTCTTCTACGGTCTGCTTCCGTGGTTCCCGCCACTTTGGTGTTGTGCCGCGGTCCGCTCAGTCGTCTGCTGTCCATCGCCGCGGGCAAGAGGGCCGCACAGGAGGGCCCCGTCAACGACGCCAGGCGCTGCACGCGTCTTCCGGCTTCTCCACCGCGCACCATCTCTCATCCCTCGGACTGGATCTCCATACGCAACAGTTGTCATCTTAGTAGGTCGTCATAAATGCTAAAATAGGTGGACAGCAGACGACTGAGCGGACCGCGGCACAACACCAAAGTGGCGGGAACCACGGAAGCAGACCGTAGAAGAAAACAAGTTCACACCAGCACCATAGATATATAAATCGCCCTATGCCTGTTAGATCGTATAAAAATGATAATTTTACTGTTTTTTAATCCTGACAAGTACAGATTTTAGCTTTGACATCTACATATTTTAATTACATATTTTTAATATAAAAAAGATCTACTGAATACAGTATGTGCAAATGGAATGTAACAAATGTACCAGACGCCACCTGTCGGTAATAGTGTCATAATTAATATAAATGACATGCACTCTGCCAACCAATTTTATGTGACGTAGCATGTGAAAGTTGCTGAATTGGACGGGTTACTCCTGTAACTTAAATATCAGGTACGTTCTGGTGCATTTGATGTTGATAAGATAGGATGAAAAAGATTTGCTTTCGTGAAATAGTAAATTAGTATAATTATTTTTACAGATCTGAAGATGGTTCTGAATGAACCGAACCCGGTTATATGAATAATAAAAAAAAAAAATAAAAAAAAAATTTGCAATCAAGACGGATTTAAAGTAACATTATAAAATCACTGATTGCTGTTATCCCATAAGACATTATGTCTGTTTTTGCAGTACAATTTCACTGCCGCCAACTTACATTTCGCGGAAAGACCACAAAGACAAGATAAGAGAGATTAGGGCTCGTACAGAGGCATATAGGCAGTCATTCTTCCCTCGTTCTGTTCGGCAGTGGAACAGGGAGAGAAGATGCTAGTTGTGGTACGAGGCACCCTCCGCCACGCACCGTATCGTGTATTGCGGAGTGTGTATGTAGATGTAGACGGCGTACGGAGGTTTGGGTGTGGTCGTGAGTCGTGCACGGATAGCCAGAGTGGCGACAAGTGGGAAAGCCGGGTTCGAGTCCGGTCCGGCACAAATTTTATGCTCAGCATTCCGTTCTACAGGTGATGGTAGTTCTTATTTGCAATTGCAAATACGTGAAATGTAGAACTACGAGTGCCTCTTGGTAGGAGCGCCATCTCTGGAACTGAAGCGATTCCGTGCGGTTTCGCGTGAGTTGGCACTGCCGTGCCGACGGCGTGCGGAAGAGGGAGTCGTTTTACGGGAGAAGTAGAGGGGTGAACTTGTTGGGGAAACACCTCTCCATTACGTCGGCAAGTACCTGCAACGGTCTGATACGTCAGAAATATTGGTCAGAAATTCCGCAATAAGGCAGCCGTATTGCAGCAACGTTGACGGCAACTATTCATTGACCCGTGTAAGCGCAACTTTAGCAGCAACGACTGTTAAGCGATCCGAGGTCAGGTCTTGGGCGGTACTGACAGTCGGGCGGGAGCGCAGACATTCGAGTACGGTTGTGACTTGGGTTGCGGATGACCCCCTCCCTCACCTCCCCCCCCCCCCCCCCCCCACCACATACACGCCATAGCCTGCCGGCACATTATTTACTGTCTCCGTCGGCAGTGCTCGGGATTGTTCGCGGCCGCTCGACCGTGAAACTGGAGCCCACGACGTCGGGGGTCACGGGTCGGCGCAACACGACCACGGCGCCAGCAGTGGCCGAGCATTTGCCCGCATTCCGTAGCGCTGCCTCTGCTTCCCAGTGGACTGATGATCTACATCGACACAGATACTCCGCAAGCCACCTTATGGTGCGTGGCGGAGGGTAACCTCCCCTGTTCCACTCCCTAATACATCTCTATACAGGGTGTTACAAAAAGGTACGGCCAAACTTTCAGGAATCATTCCTCACACACAAATAAAGGAAAGATGTTATGTGGACATGTGTCCGGAAACGCTTAATTTCCATGTTAGAGCTCATTTTAGTTTCGTCAGTATGTACCGTACTTCCTCGATTCACCGCCAGTTGGCCCAATTGAAGGAAGGTAATGTTGACTTCGGTGCTTGTGTTGACATGCGACTCATTGCTCTCCAGTACTAGCATCAAGCACATCAGTACGTAGCATCAACAGGTTAGTGTTCATCACGAACGTGGTTTTGCAGTCAGTGCAATCTTTACAAATGTGGAGTCAGCAGGCCCATTTAGCACGGGGCAACAGCCGTGGCGCGGTACGTTTGTATCGAGACAGAAATCCAGAACGAAGGTGTCCCGACAGGAAGACGTTCGAAGCAATTGATCGGCGTCTTAGGGAGCACGGAACATTCCAGCCTATGACTCGCGACTGGGGAAGACCTAGAACGACGAGGACACCTGCAATGGACGAGGCAATTCTTCGTGCAGTTGACGATAACCCTAATGTCGGCGTCAGAGAAGTTGCTGCTGTACAAGGTAACGTTGACTACGTCACTCTATGGAGAGTGCTACGGGAGAACCAGTTGTTTCCATACCGTGTACAGCGTGTGCAGGCACTATCAGCAGCTGATTGGCCTCCACGGGTACACTTCTGCGAATGGTTCATCCGACAATGTGTGAATCCTCATTTCAGTGCAAATGTTCTCTTTACGGATGATGCTTCATTCCAATGTGATCAAATTGTAACTTTTTAACAATCAACGTGTGTGGGCTGACGAGAATCCGCACGCAATTGTGGAATCACGTCATCGACACATATTTTCTGTGAACGTTTGGGCCGGCATTGTTGGTGATGTCTTGATTGGGCCCCATGTTCTTCCACCTACGCTCAATGGAGCACGTTATCACGGTTTCATACCGGATACTCTACCTGTGCTGCTAGAACATGTGCCTTTACAAGTACGACACAACATGTGGTTTGTGCACGATGGAGCTCCTGCACATTTCAGTCGAAGTGTTCGTAAGCTTCTCAACAACAGATCCGGTGACCGAAGGATTGGTAGAGGCGGACCAATTCCATGGCCTCCACGCTCTGCTGACCTCAACCCTTTTGACTTTCATTTATGGGGGCATTTGAAAGCTCTTGTCTACGCAACCCCGGTACCAAATGTAGAGACTCTTCGTGTTCGTATTGTGGACGGCTGTGATACAATACGCCATTCTCCAGGGCTGCATCAGCGCATCAGGGATTCCGTGCGACGGAGGGTGGAAGCATGTATCCTCGCTAACGGAGGACATTTTGAACATTTGCTGTAACAAAGTGTTTGAAATCACGCTGGTACGTTCTGTTGCTGTGTGTTTCCATTCCGCCTGCATCTCGTGGTCGTGCGGTAGCGTTCTCGCTTCCCACGCCCGGGTTCCCAGGTTCGATTCCCGGCGGGGTCAGGGATTTTCTCTGCCTCGTGATGGCTGGGTGTTGTGTGCTGTCCTTAGGTTAGTTAGGTTTAAGTAGTTCTAAGTTCTAGGGGACTGATGACCTCAGAAGTTAAGTCCCATAGTGCTCAGAGCCATTTGTTTGCATTCCATGATTAATGTGATTTGAAGAGAAGTAATAAAATGAGCTCTAACATGGAAAGTAAGCGTTTGCGGACACATGTCCTCATAACATATTTTCTTGCTTTGTGTGTGAGGAATGTTTCCTGAAAGTTTGGCCGTACCTTTTTTGTAACACCCTGTATGTCTCCGTATGAGTCCTGATTTCTCGTATCTTCGTGCTTACGTGCTTGGCGGCAGTAGAATCGTTCAGTCCTCGCTTTCAGATGCCGGTTTTCTTTTTTCAATAGCGTCCCTCGGAAAGAACGTCGTCCTCCCTTGAGGTATTCCAATTCCAGTTCCCGAAGCATCTCCGTAACACACAGGTGTTGTTCGAACTTACCGGCAACAAATCTAGCAGCCCGCCTCTGAATTGCTTCGACGTCTTCCTTCAATCCGAGCTGGTGCGGATCCCAAACATTCGACCAGTATAGACCACACCAGCGTCCCAATCGAGGTCTGCTTTACATACAGGTGAACCACTCTTCCCTCAAATTCTCCCAATAAACCGAAATCGAGCATCCGCCTTCCCTACCACAGTTCTCACGCGATTGTTCCACCTCATATCGCTTTGCAACCTTACGCGCAGATATTTAAACGACTTGACTACCAAACAAGACACTACCAATACTGTATCCGAACACTACATGTTTGTTCTTCTTACTCATCCGCATTAACTTAGATTTGTACACATTTAGGTGTATCTGCCATTCATCACACCAACCTCAAATTTTGTCTAACTCGTCTTTTATCTTCCTACAGTCACTCAACTTCGGCGCCTTACCGTACACCGTGGCATCATCAGCAAACAGCCACAGACGTGAGGCAAGCGAGACAGTACACATTTCATCAATCCTTAGGTCCCAGCATTTTTCTCTCTCTAATCTTGCTACAGCTTTACACGGCGTGCTTTCCTTTCTGCGAAAGAGTCTATTACGTCATCGAAGGTCGACAAACATTCCATTACATGAAAAATCAAATTGTCGTGCCTAATACTGAAAAAGCTGTTGATGCGAATAGTACCCAAGACGGATGTTGTTACTCTATCTGATTACGTATATTTTGCCAGTGTGTGCTAGATAAAACGAAATAGGCCTTTTTGATATTCCATCAGTTACAGCACACGCCAAATAAAACAGATTGTTTTGGCACAAATGATCATTTTTATGTACCTCATTTATATAAACAACACGACAGAATATAATATACGAAATAACAATACCAAATGTCTATTATGCCTATTACAAGCAAAAAATCTTACGTTAGGAAATAGTTTCACATTTAATTTATATGCTCCAGTTTGTCAAGGCCGAGATCGAAAAGTAGTGGGGTTCTCCCCGTCGGAGGTTCGAGTCCTCCGTGGGGCGTGTGTGTGTGTGTGTGTGTGTGTGTGTGTGTGTGTGTGTGTGTGTTGTCCTTAGTGTAAGCTAGTATAAGTAGAGTGTAAGCTTAGGGATCGGCGACCTTAGCAGTTTGGTCTCATAAGATCTTACCACAAATTTCCAAATTTTTTTTGTGAAAAGTCGTAGTAAGAAATTATTATACAAATTTGGAGTCATAGTCTTCCATGTAATCTGTGTGATTTCACGGTTTCTTCTGCTACTTCCTTGCAACAAACGATCTTGTCATCACTAATTCTGTAACTATTCCTGCCGTTGTCGAAACTTATTCTCCAATTAACTTCGCTAACTCTGCCAGAATCACCGGTTCAGTTATCCCACGTTTATTCTCCGGTTAGGCGTTATTACGTGTTCGTACGACGCGTTGTGCGCGCTATTTCCAGAGCAGGACTTAAACGGGTGACTGTACAACTGGGCCTTAGTGGTGTAGCGATCTGGCACAAACTTTCTGTCAAAATTTCATTTTTTTTTGGGGGGGGGGGGGTACCACAGCAGATAATTCCTGTTAGTCGTTTATTTCCACTCCGGTAGTCTCAATCCATGGATTTCGCTGAGAATTATAACAATACTGGTCATTCGCGCACTCTGTCAACCACAAAAACAATCGGCGATTGGCGTTCACTCGTTCGGTTTTATTCGGCTCAGCGCTTATAGCCCCGCCACCTTTTGTCTGCGCCAAAGTTTTTTTTATTTCTGGATGGGACGGCGATTCCAGTAGCAGAGACATCACATATACTGAAACCTCCTGGCAGATTAAAACTGTGTGCCGGACCGAGACTCGAACTCGGGACCTTGACTTTCGCGGGCAACTGCTCTACCAACTGAACTAGCCAAGCACGACTCAGGTCCCGTCCTCACAGCTTTACTTCTTCCAGTACCTCGTCTCCTACCTTCCGAGCTTTACAGAAGCTGTCCTGCGAACCTTGCAGAACTAGCACTCGTGAAAGAAAGGATATTGCGGAGACATGGCTTAGCCACAGCCTGGGGGATGTTTCCAGAATGAAATTTACGCTCTACAGCGGTGTGTGCGCTGATATGAAACTTCCTGGCAGATTAAAAGTGTGCCGGACCGAGACTTGAACTCGGGACCTAGTGGCAGAAGTAAAGCTGTGAGGACGGGGCGTGAGTCGTGCTTCGGTAGCTCAGTTGCCGCTGGCACGGTAGCTCAGCGTCTTCGGTCAGTGTTAGCTGCCCTCTGTACTAAAAAAAAAACTGAGTTAATGGATCAACGACGAACTGAAACGGGTGTCTTGCGACGTCCGCTCCGAGCAGATACAACGAACGAAAACGAACAAAATAAGATTAAAAAAAAGAAGTTGGTAGAGCACTTGCCGGCGAAATGCAAAGGTCCCGAGTTCGAGTCTCGGTCCGGCACACAGTTTTAATCTGCCAGGAAGTTTCATATCAGCGCACACTCCGCTGCAGAGTGAAAATTTCATTCTATCACGTATACTGTGTAAGCATTCAAAAATTAATTTATGATGCGTTCTGAAATTAACTTAGCATGTGTAATATGTCATATGAGTAAATCGATAGACGAACGTACGCTGGATGCTAGGCGCTGCGTGAAATATATATATATATTTTTTTTCTTGAAGATCATGGATTTGTCGAACGGTGAAATTGGGGGCAGACACCCCGGTTTCCCTGCCAAACCCCCTCCCCCCCCCCTTACGCTGCCTAGATACGGGCTTTGTGGTCACGTGACTGGACCGTGTAATACAAAACCCACTGTATTAAAAGGTCCATAAACCGCGAACAGCCTGGTGCGTTGCGACGTCCCCTGATGTCGGCTAGTGGTACAAATGCGATCCCACAGCTCATTGGCCACGTTCGCCTCCGTGTATCAGGAATCTGCCGCGCCGTGTTTTGCGTTTATTGTTGTGCCCTGCGTGTACACACACACGCACACAGTGCTCGCGGCTGTCGTCGCGTTTGGTTTCCCTCTGGCCCTGCGTTGCCCGCAATTGGCCCAAAACGCGTTTAACAATTAAGATGCTTGTCTAAACGGGCGGACCGTTCAATTAGCGGTAAGTGCCCGCCGCCGTCGTGTGCGTGCCGCTGCTGCTCGGAGCTCTGATACTTGCGACTGCTGCGCCGGAGTGGAGGGCAGTGATCCCGCCGTGCACTCACAACACGCACTCGGGACCTCACAGCTGTGTCGCCTGATTACGTACTGCCGGCTGCGGCACAACAAGGGCCACGTCACCACTATGACATTTTCACTCGGCAGCGGAGTGTGCGCTGATATGAAACTTCCTGGCAGATTAAAACTGTGTGCCGGACCGAGACTCCAACTCGGGACCTTTGCATTTCGCCGGCAAGTGCTCTACCAACTGAGCTACCCAAGCACGACTGCCGGCCGGTGTGGCCAAGCGGTTCTATGCGCAGGTTCGAATCCTGCCTCGGGCATGGATGTGTGTGCTGTCCTTAGGTTAGTTAGGTCTAAGTAGTTGTAAGTTCTAGGGGACTGATGACCATAGATGTGAAGTCCCATAGTGCTCAGAGCCATTTGAACCATTTTTTTTTTTTTTTGGTCCTGCCGCCTTCTGACGCCCACTGAGCGAAGACACCGCAGGCCGGTCAGATCAGAGTGTTGGCTCGGCAAACAATGGCGGCAAACACGGTGCGCTGCGGCACACGCCCAGCGAGCCGCTTGGTTGGGGGCGATGTTTTGTTTAGCGCCCTCCGCGTGTACACACAGCTGCCGCGGTTACTGTCACACACTGGCGTCAACGAGCGGTGGAGGACGCGAGAGAGAGAGAGAGATCTGTTGTCAGAAGAGGCGGAAGACACTGACCGTCCCAAAAACACGTAGACCGTCTCCTCCACGACGTGTCGTTGTACAGCACCGATTCCTGGATTCGACGAGTCCTCGCCAAGTTTCCGGTAGTGTGTGGCACGTGAGGTGTACGCACAGGCCGCTCAGTTCCCGTAAGTACTGGACCTGTTGTGGTCTGTGGGGGCGCCGCTCGAGCCCATTGTCATCCAACGTGGCTTCAAAATGGTTCAAATGGCTCTGAGCACTATGGGACTTAACTGCTGTGGTCATCAGTCCCCTAGAACTTAGACCTACTTAAACCTAACTAACCTAAGGACAGCACACACATCCATGCCCGAGGCAGGATTCGAACCTGCGACCGTAGCGATCTCGCGGTTCCAGACTGTAGCGCCTAGAACCGCTCGGCCACTCCAGCCGGCTATCCAAGGTGGATTCCGTCGGGTTCAGACCGGGCCAACTTGCTGGTCGAGACATCAGTGTGACTCCATCTTCATCCTCCTCGAACCCTCGAACCACTGTAGAAAGATACTGGCCTGTACTCCGTCCATCATGAGAATGAACCCCGCGCGTCTTTCACTACCAAGGAGGAAGCAGTGCCATCCATTTTTGCGGTACACGTGGACGGCGGGACGGTGAGAGCACAAGCAGCGCCTACAGACACTGTGACCGTGCACGATTTTTGAAATAAACATGACGTAGCTGAAGTATGATTAAAAGAAACGTCGATGGTTGTTAGTACATCAGAAGGTTTTATTTATTTAACCTGGCAAGATTAGGGCCATCAGGCCCTCTCTTACATGTAACCAGGCATTCTACTTATTTTACATTCATATGTTTTAGTAGGCATGTTAAACTACGTCTAGTTCAAAAAGTGAAATAAACAAAGGCACACCTGGAAAAATACATATATATAGAGTTTATGTTCGTAGATCATAAGTACTGTTATAGTTAGGCATTATTGAAGAGACAGATTTTAGATAGGAGTGCTGGCAGCAGGGAACACGAGGGAGACTGATGGTGAAGGGAGGAGAAGAATAGAGAGACATGATGAAACATAATTAAGGAAATATAAAGGAAAAGAAGATTGCGTGCCTAATAGAGATAGATGAAGAGGAAGGCATCTCAGAAGAGTGTTCCTGGAGCCACTCTGCAGCAATTCTGGACGTGTGGGGTGTCGCATTGTCCTGCTCGAATTGCCCAACTCCGTCGCAATGCACAATGGATACGTCTCGATGCAGGTGATTACGTACGTGTCACGTGTCAGAGTCGTATCTAGACGTATCAGGGGTCCCATACCACTCCAACTGCACACGCCCCACACCAGTAACAGAGGCTCCAACAGCTCGAACAGTCCGCTGCTGACATACAGGGTCCACAGATTCATGAGGTTGTCTCCATACACGTACACGTCCATCCTCTCGATGCAATTTGAAGTGAGATTCCTCCGACCAGGCAACATGTTTCCAGTCACGAACAGTCCACTGTCGGTGTTGATGGGCCGTGCGGTAATCAAGGCTACACGAGTGGGCCTTCGCCTCCGACGGCCCATATCGATGATGTTTCGTTGAATGATTCGCACGCTGACACTTGTTGATGGCCCATCACTGAAATCTACTGCAATTTGCTGAAGGGCTGCACTTCTGTCACGCTGAACGATTATTTTGAAACATCGTCGGTCCCGTTCTTGCAGGATGTTTTTCCGGCAATAGCGATGTCGGAGATTGATGTTATACCGGATTTCTGATATTCATGGTACACTCGTGAAATGGTAGTACGCGAAAATCCCTAGCCGGCCGTGGCGGCCGAGCAGTTCTAGGCGCTTGAGGCCAGAACCGCGCGACTGCTACGGTCGCAAGTTCGAATCCTGCCTCGGGTATGGATGTGTGTGATGTCCTTAGGTTAGTTAGGTTTAATTAGTTCCAAGTTCTAGGGGACTGATGACCTCAGATGTTAAGTCCCGTAGTGCTCAGAGCCATTTGAACCATTTTGAAAATCCCTACTTCATCGCTACGTCGGAGACGCTGTGTCCCATCGCTCGTGCTCCGACTGCAACACTGTGTTCAAACTGATTCAAATCTTGATAATGTCATTGCAGCATCACTTACCGATCTAACAACTACTCCAGACACTTATTGTCTTCTATAGGCGTTGCGCCGTATTTTGCCTGTTTACGTATCTCTGTATGTGAATACTCATGCCTATACCAGTTACGCTTCATTGTATTACAAATCGCCAAAAAATCGTTACTAGTAGAAAAAGCGATGGCAGTACACATAGCACAAAATCTCCTTCGTCAACGAAACGCGATATCGAAATAAATCATGGGTAGTACAAGTTAACATCTCTCTAATATACAAACTCTGCCTCGACCTCACAAAGCACGCCACGCAAGACATGCATTCGAAGGAAATTATAGTGTTGCATTACACCGAGCTCAGGTAAATTGCAATTAGTGTTTTCGCTCCTTACAAAGACAACCAAACGTAATGATTAATCTTTGACTGACGAACGCCAACCACCACGCACCCGGGACTACCCCACGGCACAAAAGATGACGGTATCGACCGCAAGGACTATTTCCTCATCCACTTCGACGAGATGCTAAAACCTAAACCAACTTCCCGATGTACCGTGTTCTTGGTTGTGCCCGGCACATGTCTTCATCTCGTCTGCAGGTAAGCGCTGTCTGGTACGAAATTGTCGTGTTCCCGCCGAGTCGTTAAGTGTGTCGGCCGGAGTCTTAGTTGCACAGTAAATTACCTGTTAAGTGCGTGGCGGACGTCTGGATTTTATGGAGACATAAATGGAAACAAATTGCGGGTGTAATTGCGGGTGCGGAGAACTGCGCCGGCGATAAATATGGAGGTGCTTTGTTCACAGCGAGTCAGCTTCCGCAGGGGGACTAGTACAAGTATAAATATAGAGAGGGAGAGACACGGCTAATTGCTGGTGGAGGACAGAGAGAGAAAGAGAGAGAGAGAAAAGATTAGCCGCGGCGCGACAGCTAAGTAGCTAATTACTCGGCGATAACCGTCTCGCGACGGGGAGGTGTTTTAGGGAGACAGTAGCTTAGCTACAGCAGCCACTAGCCACTAGCCAGTAGCCAGTGAGCTGCTAACGCCCGCCTGCCTGCTGTCGCTGTATCTCTGCAGGCGAGAGGGACTGTCCCTTAGGCCGGTATTACACTATCAAATGTCTTTGTCAAAGATTTGATCAAAGATGTGATCAAATATTCCGTCAACTATATTTGAAAAAGATCTTTGACGTAGCGCTGGAAGGGATATTACACTGTCATCAAATTTTTCGTCAAAGTTCAAGATGGCTGACAACAACCTGATATTAACCGCAGCAGTTGCACGTACCGCAATTGCATTGTGTGCACATGCGGAAAAGAAGTGGGGGGAAAAAAGGAACCATACATACGAGGTTGACAGTTCTAAATTCCTGGGATTACAACTTGATAGTAAATTCAGTTGGGAGGAGCACACTACAGAACTGCAGAAACGCCTTAACAAATCTATAATTCCAATTCGAGTGTTAGCAGACATAGGCAACATAAAAATGAAAAAGCTTGCATGCTTTGCCTACTTTCACTCCATAATGTCATATGGTATAATATTTTGGGGTAACTCTTCAAGTCAAACAAAAGTTTTGAGAGTCCAAAAGCGTGTAATACGTACTATTTGTGGAGTTAATTCACGGACGTCCTGCTGAAACCTCTTCAAAGAACTGGGTATACTAACTACTGCCTCTCAGTATATTTACTCCTTAATTAAATTTGTCGTAAATAATATATCTCTTTTTCCAACAAACAGCTCAGTTCATACATACAATACCAGGAACAAAAATGATCTGCACAAGGACTTAAAAGCACTTACTTCAGTTCAAAAAGGAGTCCACTTCTCAGGAACACTCATCTTCAATAATTTGCCAGCAAACATAAATTTAGTTACAAATAAAGATCAGTTTAAAAGGAGCCTGAAAGACATACTAGTGGCCAACTCCTCCTACTCCATTGACGAAATTTTTAATAGAAATAAATGATGTATTGTATTTATTCATACTATTAGTATTGTTATTTCAGCTTAAAAAAATGACATGTTCAACATCCACGAGGATCTCCTCAGCACGGATCTATGGAACGAAAAACTAATCTAACCTGGGTGAAGTTGTGGGTTTTACGACGACACGATAAAAGCATCCAACAAAACTTGTTACGTGAGCTTACAGTGCAGGACGTCAAGTCGTACAACAATTACTTAAGAATGGATGAGCAGACATTTCTGTATGTGCTCAGTGAAGTGTATCCTCATATCACAAAGCACAATATTCACTTAACAACTGCTACATCTTCAGAAGACAGGCTCACTGTAACACTCCGATTCCTTGCTACGGGAGAGGGTTGGGTTAGGTTAGTCCAGGTCAGGTCTCTAATCTTCTTAATCTATTTTTGTATTCAGCGTGCCTCACGTTGTAAAGCGCCTCATCAGCTTCATACATCTCTATTAATTTTGTAGTTGTCGGCACACACCAATTGTATTTACCCGCAATGCTTATAAAAACACTACATACGGCAGAACGCTGTAGCGAAGCTGGCGCTCCACGTGGTAACATGTCACACTGCAGTGAACAGAAGACAAGCGATTTCTTTGATCAAATCTACAGCGAGGCCCTAGTTTTGATCAAATATTGGACGACATTTGACAAAGTTCCTATTACACCATCAAATATCTTTGACATATTTTTGACAAAGATATTTGACAAAGAAATTTGATAGTGTAATACCGGCCTTAGATCAGCTGCACACTTGGCTAACAGACGACCCTGTAGCTTGTTGATCATGATCGAGAACCTAATGCAGTCCCAGATAGAGATAGTGTAGTCTTTATCGTCATTTTTGCGGTTCTGTCGCTCCTTACTTTCTTCTACATTACTGTCGTTATGATCAGTAATAATATATTGTTATAGATGTGGTCCGACTGTGGGGCTAAATAAGAGGCTGTTAGTTTTTAGGCCATACGCTTTTCGCTTCGTTTTATTTACAAAGCATTTTGTTCTTGTATGCCGCGCGGGATTAGCCGAGCGGTCTCAGGAGCTGCAGTCATGGACTGTGCGGCTGGTCCCGGCGGAGGTTGGAGTCCTCCCTCGGGCATGGGTGTGTGTGTTTGTCCTTAGGATAATTTAGGTTAAGTAGTGTGTAAGCTTAGGGACTGATGACCTTAGCAGGTAAGTCCCATAAGATTTTACACACATTTGAACATTTTCATTTGTTCTTGTAGGCAACCAATAACTGTATTATATAAATTTGTCACACGTTTCTGTATTACATCTTTATTGCTTATTCTCTTAGTGTCACGTAACACACAGAATACATAACAAGAAACGTGTTACCGTCACATTTACACACACCAGTAGGAATGGCAGACAAATACCAAGGGGCTGGAATACACCAGCTAAAACCTCAAGGCTGCAAGAGATTATACGTGCGGGTGACATGTAGAAAGTTCAAAACTAGACACAAAGATCACATAAAAAGTGGAAAGTATGGAAACAGCCATTCTACCTTTGCTGAATACAGAACGCATGGGGCATGTAGCATCTAACATTGATCACGATTCCGAAATTGTTAGAATTAACAATAGCAAACAAAATCTGACCGACATCTGTATCCTACATCTGAATCTGAATGGATACTCTGAAAAACCACACTTGAGTGCCTGGCAGAGTGTGCATCGAACCACGTTCGCAGTAATTCTCTGTTATTCAAATCTTGAACAGGGCGCGAGCTCTGATTGGCCTCATTTTATTACTATGATCGTTTCTCCCGATGTAGGTCGGTGTCAACAAAATAATTTCGCATTCGGAGGAGAAAGTTGGCGAATGGAATTTCGTGAGAAGATTCCACCGCAACGAAAAACGCCTTTGTTTTAATGATGTCCACACAAATCCTGTATCATTTCAGTGGCACACGCTCCCATATTTCGCGATAATACAAAACGTGCTGGCCTTCTCTGAACTTTTTCGATGTATTCCGTCAATCGTATCTGATAAGGATCCCAGACCGCGCAACAGTATTCTAAAAGAGGACGGATAAGCGTAGTATAGGCAGTCTCCATAGTAGGTCTGTTACATTTTCTATTGTTTTCTGCCAATAAAACGCATTCTCTGATTAGGCTTCCCCACAACATTTTCTGTGTGTTTCTTCCAATTTAAGTTGTTCGTAATTGTAATTCCTAGGTATTTAGTTGAATTTACGGCCTTTAGATTTGATTGATTTATCGTGCAACCGAGCTTTAACGGATTCCTTTTAGCACTAATGTGGATGACCTCACACCTTTCGTTATTTAAGGTCAATTGCCAATTTTCGCACCATGCATATATCGTTTGTAAATCGTTTTGCAATTTGTTTTGAACTTCTGTTGACTGTTGATAAAGGACATCGTCATCTGCAAACAACCTAAGACGGCTGCTCAGATTGTTTCCTAATCGTTTATATAGATAAGGGACAGCAAAGGACCTATAGCACTACCTAGGTGAACGCCACAAATCACTTCTATTTTACTCGATGACTTATCGTCAGTTACTACGAACTGTGATCTCTCTGAAAGGAAATAACGAATCCAGACGATATTACATAACCACGCACTTTCACTACAGTGTCGAAAGCATTCAAAAATCTGGAAATATGTAATCAATTTGAAATCCCTTGTCAGTAGCACTTAACCCTTCGTGTGAGTAAAGAGCTAGGTGTGTTTCACAAGAACGATGTTTTCTAAATCCGTGTTAACATTACTGGAAAATTTTCCCGTGCAAAGAGCCGTTGCAATGAACAAGAAAATGATAAATGACCAAATTAATATAAGTAGCAACCCACGGATGATGTTAGGCACTAAAAGAATAACAAAAAATGATGTGTAACATAGCGAGACTAAAGAATAAGTACTCGATCTCTCAACCACAAACACTTAAAGTAAAAGCAATTCCCTCGACTACAATAGGATATGTTTCGACGTCTATTTCCCTCTACAGTCTTTACCCTCTGTTGTTTCGTGATGCCTTAACAGGTGTTCCGCCGTCCTGACAGAGTTGTCCACAGGTTCCTGTGTTCGCCGATCCTGCGGACCACCTCATCTTACCTTACCGTATGCCCGTGGTGGTAGGTCTGTTATGACAAAAGAAAATTTGCCTCAAAGGCAGCATAATGCCTCCAGTTCGTTATGTTAAGTTTATCGATAATCTTAGTTCTGCTTTTCTCCATCACTTTCGTCTTTCTTGGGTTGCCCCTCAATCCGTAAGGTGTGCTTATTGGAATGTTCATTCAATCCAACATGTTCTGATACACTTTTTCATTTTCAGTGAGGATTAAAATCTCATCAGCGAGTCCTAACACAGTTATTCTTTCACAATGAATTTTAATCCCACTCTTGAACCTCCCCTTAACATCCGTTATTGCTTTTCCGATGCGTAGATTGAAATTGGTGGGTAACGTTACGCAGAAATAAAATTTATATTTTTTATTTTGGTAATGGACACCTGCTAGATTCGTTGATGAGATCTGAGCCGCTGTTATATGAAACCAATTCGCTAGTTTGCATGCAGTGTACAATCGAAAGAAAAATGTGGTACATGTCTCCAACTATTACTCCATCACAGTCACAATAAGAATTACCTCGAACGTATATTCGGTGAAGATTGTTCGGGATGGTGCACGATTAAATCTCATGCGTTCTGCGGAACTTGTAAACTTTTTATTTGCTTCAGTAGTCTGGAACCAGGAATTGGAAGGAATGTTCGGCTGTGTCTGTCCGTATCATTTTCCTTTACTGGATGTGAAAGATCGTTATTTATTCATATAAAATATGCTGTATATATTAAATAACCGATTAAGGCCAATAACAGAGCCGCTCTTGCAATTGGATTAAGAAATGAGACACTTAAAGTAGTAAAGAAGTTTTGCTATTTGGGGAGCGAAATAACTGACGATGGTCGAAGTAGAGAGGATATAAAATGTAGACTGGCAATGGCAAGGAAAGCGTTTCTGAAGAAGAGAAATTTGTTAACATCGAGTATAGATTTAAGTGTCAGGAAGTCATTTCTGAAAGTATTTGTATGGAGTGTAGCCATGTATGGAAGTGAAACGTGGACGATAAATAGTTTGGACAAGAAGAGAATAGAAGCTTTCGAAATGTGGTGCTACAGAAGAATGCTGAAGATTAGATGGGTAGATCACATAACTAATGAGGAGGTATCGAACCGAACTGGGGAGAAGAGGACTTTGTGGCACAACTTGACTAGAAGAAGAGATCGGTTGGCAGGACATGTTTTGAGGCATCAAGGGATCACAAATTTAGCACTGGAGGGCAGCGTGGAGGGTAAAAATCGTAGAGGGAGACCAAGAGATGAATACACTAAGCAGATTCAGAAGGATTTAGGCTGCAGTAGGTACTGGGAGATGAAGAAGCTTGCACAGGATAGAGTAGCATGGAGAGCTGCATCAAACCAGTCTCAGGACTGAAGACCACAACAACAACAACAACACTCCAGAATGAGATTTTCACTCTGCAGCAGAGCGTGCGTTGATACGAAATTTCCTGGCAGATTAAAACTGTGTGCCGGACCGAGACTCGAACTCGGGACCTTTGCCTTTCGCGGGCAAGTGCTCCACCAACTGAGCTACCCAAGCACGACTCACGCCCCGTCCTCACAGCTTTACTTCTGCCAGTACCTCGCTGTGAGGACGGGGCGTGAGTCGTGCTTGGGTAGCTCAGATGGTAGAGCACTGGCCCGCGAAAGGCAAAGGTCCCGAGTTCGAGTCTCGGTCCGGCACGCAGTTTTAATCTGCCAGGAAGTTTCGACAACAACGCTATCTCGTGTTCAGGACAGCTACAGGTATGTTGGGCGAAGGACCCAGAAGTAGCGAGGCGTAGATGGACTGAGGCCGGATCAGGGCGAAGAGCCCAACGATGACGATGTTCGTGGCGCCTGGGTTCCTGGTCTGTGTCTCGGGCGCCACAAACAGGCCGGCGTGATGACGCAGTGATGGCTACCCCAGCGTCTGCTCGCCGTGGCGTGACGTGACGTGGCCGACCTGCCGACGAGTTCATTAGCCGGCCGGCGGAGCGGAAGAGGCCCTGTTCTGTTCTGTGGCCGGCCGCGACATTAGCACGGAGTGTATGGAGCTCGGCCGCCTGTGTCTGCGTGTGCCTCGTTAGGAGCCGGCAGCGGCGGCGGGTGTGAAACGGCCCCCACTGCCGCTAATTACGCACACTGCCGCGCCGACAAATGTCCGCGATTAACGGCCGCGGAGCAAATTGCCCGGAGATGAAGCCAGTTCTCCTCCACCTGCTGCTCGCCGCGACTGGTCGCCCTTCAGAACGCCTCTCTGGCCGCTGTAGGCAGGCTGGGCTGGGCTGGGCTACCGGTAGCACTGTTGATATTTTTTAAAATATCGGCAGTCCCACATATCCATATATAGAAAAAGTCGTTGTTGGCGCTAGAAATATCGAAAATATTGTCGATACATCGACGGAAAATGTATCGACGCACGGGCCTTTAAAAATATCGGCTCCACCCTGTAAACATACTGCCAGTTTTAGAGTTGTACACTTAAGTAGTGATTTATTATTAGAAAATGTGCACGTCGTGAAGCTAGGAACCTGCCTTTTCCCCTTCGAGCAAGAATTGAAAGGAAAACCGTGCACGGTGACATACTTGGCGACAACCACTTTGCTAACAATGGTAACTGGATGTAAGTGGCACAACAGAAAGGTGCCCGATTGGTCCGTCGTTCGGTTTCGTCACATATCGGGTTTGTCCGGAACTCTTCGTGTCGACTTCCCCACCTGTTCGCCTCTGGAAACGCCAGCGACCTAGCAGCTGTAGTGTCGAATTTGCGTGGTGAGGCTAAACGTTGCAGCTTGTGTTGGTAGCGCCGAGCACCCATTACGTCAGCATTTCCTCCTCACAATCTCGTCATTTAGATTTTTTTCATTGTTTTCAGCAACTATTTTTGAAGAATACCTTTGTGGAGAAGTAGAACATTTACTGAATTAAAAATTGTTTTTTAACGTAAGTAGATTCGTTGCACTGTTTTCGACTAAATTGGCGTTGAAGATAGCCAGTCAGGCCGTCGCGTGCGCAGATCCAATCGGCAGATTTAGATGTTGGGCTGCCATCGGAAGCAGGAAGTCACATCTCCAGTTCAATATCGGGACACTTTAGCCCACAAACTGTGAAATTAAATTGGGTTCCCGGTTCTAGCAACACCACCTAGACTACAGGCCTGCGCGCACACTTGTGACGTCACATAGTGATGGCCGGGTCTGTATCGTAACCTTCCTGTTAAGCACTCTGCAAAAAAATGGTTCAAATGGCTCTGAGCACTATGGGACTTAACATCTGAGGTCATCAGTCCCCTAGAACTTAGAACTAATTAAACCTAACTAACCTAAGGACATCACACACATCCATGCCCGAGGCAAGATTCGAACCTGCGACCGTAGCAAGCACTCTGCAGCTATACGAACTTAACGAGTTTTAGAACTGAGACCGCGTACGGATTCTCGTGCTTTCCTCTTCTACATGGCCTCGTAATGAAAGTATGGAAATTTATGTCATTGCGTAAAGTAACTGAACAAAGTTTCCCTATGTTATTTCAAGATGTAGAATTATTTTGACGATTTGCCTTAAATACGCGTTTCTAGGCTCGAATACAAACTGTAATTTTAAATTCTGTCTTTTATCTCAGGAGCTACGTTTTCTTGCAATAAAAAATCGGCAATATGCAACACCAAGCAGTCGTTTTCGTTTTAAATAAAGCAAGTGGTGCTCCTTCAGAATTTAAGAATTTGTTTCCCGGGTTATTTTCGTAAATTTTCCTATCCACTTCAAAATTTGCTGACCTCACACCAAACTCAAATCATTCGATGAAATTGAGCCCCTCCTGACGTAATGTTTAATAAATCAAAAACCCGAAAAAATATTTTATTTCTCTTTTACTCCAGAACTTTAGAACCTTAAACATGAAAAGATTGTTTCTCCTACATCCTTGACTGAAATTCGTGTCACCGAGTGCTGTTAATTTAATCACAAAGTAGTTTACATTGGTAGTTTACTGAAATTGAAATTATTTCCGAATAGCTGCAAACGTAAAACTGAACAAAATCATTCTGTAGCTCTTCCAAATAAAAGTACTGGAAACTCAATAATCTGATAGGAATGATAAGAATACTACACATTTTCGAACGACACTAATTAATATAACTATTCTGTGTGACAATAGTTGCAAATATGAGACATTTCACAGCCAGCTTCGTATTAACCTCGCAGCAATGGTCCAGAATTAAGAAAGAGATTATATTGGTACATGATACGCAACTACTTTTGAAAACAATGTGGTGCAATGGAAACAAATAACACGCTATAAATTTTTTGTCATTTCCTTACCCTTGAATGATGCGTAGACAGAAATTCATGGCCGGCCGAAGTGGCCGCGCGGTTCTGGCGCTGCAGTCTGGAACCGCGAGACCGCTACGGTCGCAGGTTCGAATCCTGCCTCGGGCATGGATGTGTGTGATGTCCTTAGGTTAGTTAGGTTTAACTAGTTCTAAGTTCTAGGGGACTAATGACCTCAGCAGTTGAGTCCCATAGTGCTCAGAGCCATTTGAACCATTTGAACAGAAATTCATGTCTGTGAATAGCTGCAATCCAGCGATTTCTCAACTTCACACATTTGGGAAATCGAAACATGTGCACTTTCATGCCTTTTTGGGATTTATAATTTCCCTGGCAAGAAGGAACGCACGCAACAAATGTATCCCATACTTCGAAGAACTGTAGGCGAATACTGTGTCAAATATATATCAGTTTCACGTGGCACACACTTTCAACTCAACATACACGCCAACAGGACTTCCGACCAAAGATAAGATGGCCAACAGTTTGTGACGTCACGTACCAATATGGCCGCTGTGCGTAGGCCTTATATGTAGAAGGCTTTGGTACTAGTCGGATTCTAATATACGGTTTTAACCTGGCAGTAAGTTTCAACTACACCACCCTCCAAATTTGAGTACATTTTGCACGTATGCGGAATTGAACTGAGTAGGCTTTTGACATGGCGATCGGGTGTGGAGGGCCACGTCCTGGTTCTTAACATGGCCACGTTGCAGTGTGAATGAGACACAGTGATCTTGGCGCGGTGAAAACTCCGCGTGCGGGTGGATCCTCCGTGCGGAGAGAAAGTGGCCGGACTGCGAGGCATTTGCATGGTAACTGCCGCCACCGCATTACGTCGTCACGTTAGGCAGCCGAGCGTAACGCCGGCGTCGGTTACGCTACTGTGCAGAGTAGGCAGTGGACTACGGGGTCAACCCTGTAAGTGACAGAGTGTTCTGTCCGGACTAACAATTACCAGGTGTACCGGTATGAAATGAGCGTTAAGATACAAATGTGTCCATAGGGAACATTTGCTGTGAACGAGCCTTAATTTTTTTTGTTTGGTTGGTATGACATCTGCCAAAGATATTTAGTATACATGAAGTCATGGAACAAATATCATCATACGTTTTCATAGTGTTAACAATGTCGAATTTTGTACCAGAAAGTGATGATTTTCGGTAAAGCATTAATTTTTTGCTTTCATTTGAAAAAAAAAGTGGTGCAGAGTCGCATCGAATGCTTGTTGAGGAATATGGTGGTCATGCTCTATCAGAAGCAACATGCAAAAGATGGTTTCAACGGTTCGGAAATAATGATTTTGATGAAAGAAATGAAGAACGTGGAAGACCACCAAAAAAAGTTCGAAGACACCGAATTGCAAGCAATATTGGATGAAGATGATACTTTGAGTCAGAAGCAAATGGCAGCAATGCTAAATGTTGCACAACAAACAATTTCTGACCGTTTGAAAGCTAGGGGAAAGCTCCAAAAATGTCGAAAATGGGTGCCACATGAATTGAATGAAAGACAGATCGAAAACCAAAAAACCATTTGTCAAATTTTGCTTCAAAGACATCAAAGACAATCAATTTTGCATCGAATTGTTACTAGTGATGAAAAATGGACTTATTTTAAGAATCCTAAACGGGAAAAATCACGGGTTAATCCCGCATAACCATCAACATCGACTGCAAAACCAGATCGATTCGGCAAGAAGACAATGCTCTGTGTTTGGTGGGATCAGAAAGGTGTGGTGTATCACGAGCTTCTAAAACCCGGTGAAACTGTGAATACTAATCGCTACACACAACAAATCATCAAATGGTTCAAATGGCTCTGAGCACTATGCAACTTTCGGTTTCAGACTGTAGTGCCTAGAACCGTGCGGCCACTCCGGACGGCAACAAATGATCAATTTGAACTATGCATTGATCGAAGAAAGCCCAGAAAGGGCGAGAAGACATGGCAAAGTAATTTTTTGTACACGACAATGCACCTGCACACGAAGCAAAACAATCAAAACACTTGGCTGGGAGCTGCTACCCCACCCGCGGTATTCACCAGACTTGGCCCCTTCCGGCTACCATTTGTTTTCATCAATGGGACACGCATTGGCTGAGGAACACTTCGATACCTATGAAGAAGTCGAAATTTGGGTGTCTGATTGGTTAGCTTCAAAAGACGAACATTTCTATTGGCGTGGAAGGCGGTCAAAATGTATAGAAAGCAATGGTCAGTACTTTGAATAAAATGTTTTTACTTTTCAATTCAAAATTAGTGTTTCCTTTCCACAAAAAAAACGCTCTTGTCATACCGGTACACCGGGTATTCTGAGATCCACAGTGTGAAGAGAGTGCCGAGATGTAGGCTGCAGTAGGTACTGGGAGGTGAAGAAGCTTGCACAGGATAGAGTAGCATGGAGAGCTGCATCAAACCAGTCTGTGGACCGAAGACCACAACAAGAACAACAATTGCAAAAGGGAACTAATAGTAACAGATTACGGCCCTGTACCCGAATCCTGCCTTCCTTGACTACAAGTTCCACTACGAGTCCTTTGCCAGCACATAATGCAATGAGGAAAGAAGCGAGGTATGCTATCGTATCCTGGCATGTCAACAAAGTGAACGATTATTCAAATGTCAATTTTTTTACGAAACAATGTCTACGCATAGTCAAAGCGCCAGATTTTATTTGAGATACGGCCACGAAAATCGATAGTTACGGGCACATCAGAGTGACATCACAGGGATATAATGACAACTCCCGTCTTGAAACTTCCTGGCAGAGACTCGAACTCGGGACCTTTGTCTTTCGTGGGCAAGTGCTCCACCATCTGAGCTACCCCAGCACGACTCACGCCCCGTCCTCACAGCTTTACTTCTGCCAGTACCTCGTCTCCTACCTTCCAAACTTTACAGAAGCCCTCCCGCGAACCTTGCAGAACTAGCACTCCTGAAAGAAAGGATATAGCAGAGACATGGCTTAGCCACAGCCTGGGGTAGAGCACTTTCCCGCGCACGTCAAAGGTCCCGAGTTCGAGTCTCGGTCCTGCACACAGTTTTAATCTGCCAGGAAGTTTCATATCAGCGCACACTCCGCTGCAGAGTGAAAATCTCATTCTGAACTCCCTTCTTTTTATACGTTCACGGTGCGTTTCACGCCCCGTGGGAGGACGCCTTGCGTATCGCCTGCGTGTCTTGGGCCCCCCGCCGGTGCTGTTAGCGCCTCTGCTCCCCCGTTACTTTCCGTCATAAATCGGCGCGGCGGAACGGCCTCTCCGACGCCATTGTTGGCCCCAGACTGCGTTCACGTTCACGTTCGCGCTAGCCGCTCACGTTCACAAATTATGCCGACGCGCCTCGACTCGCCACAATGGATTCGTTGTTAAACGGAGCGCGGATGTTCGCAGCACGCCCCGCGGACAGATAAATCCTGCCTAACGGCCTGCCCTGTCCGCTGGGACAGTGGCCGCTCCACAAACAAATTAAATCACGCTTTGCGGCTCCTGAATGCGCCGCCGTGCTCCCAGAAGTAGCCACCGGCCCTCGCTCTTAATTTATTTTGTCTCTTCTGCCAGATCTTTGAACCCGGCTGCGAAAATTTTAATTTCAGCACCGGCGAGTGTCATTGGGCTGTTCGTGCGAAGTGATACGCAGTTCCTTCTCTAAATCCTCTCACGAACGAAAAAATGGCTGACATCGAAATAAGTGTCCAAGGAATAGAAAAGGAACTGAAATCACTCAACAGAGGAAAGTCCACTGGACCTGACGGGATACCAATTCGATTCTACACAGAGTACGCGAAAGAACTTGCCCCCCTTCTAACAGCCGTGTACCGCAAGTCCCTAGAGGAACGGATGGTTCCAAATGATTGGAAAAGAACACAGGTAGTCCCGGTCTTCAAGAAGGGTCGTCGAGCAGATGCGCAAAACTATAGACCTGTATCTCTGTCATCGATCTGTTGTAGAATTTTAGAACATGTTTTTTACTCGCGTATCATGTCATTTCTGGAAACCCAGAATCTACTCCGTAGGAATCAACACGGATGCCGGAAACAGCGATCGTGTGAGACCCAACTCGCTTTATTTGTTCATGAGACCCAGAAAATATTAGATACAGGCTCCCAGGTAGATGCCATTTTTCCTTGACTTCCGGAAGGCGTTCGATACAGTTCCGCACTGTCGCCTGATAAACAAAGTAAGAGCCTACGGAATATCAGACCAGCTGTGTGGCTGTATTGAAGAGTTTTTAGCAAACAGAACACAGCATGTTGTTCTCAGTGGACAGACGTCCACAGACGTTAAAGTAACCTCTGTCGTACCACAGGGGACTGTTATGGGACCATTGCTTTTCACAATATATATAAATGACCTAGTAGGTAGTGTCGGAAGTTCCATGCGGATGATGCTGTAGTATACAGAGAAGTTGCAGCATTAGAAAATTGCAGCGAAATGCAGGAAGATCTGCAGCGGATAGGCACTTGGTGCAGGGAGTGGCAACTGACACGTAACACAGACAAATGTAATGTATTGCGAGTGCATAGAAAGAAGGATCCTTTATTGTATGATTATGTGATAGCGGAACAAACCCTGGTAGCAGTTACTTCTGTAAAATATCGGGGAGTATGCGTACGGAACGATTTGAAGTGGAATGATCATATAAAATTAATTTTTGGTAAGGCGGGTGCCACGTTGAGATTCATTGGGAGAGTCCTTAGAAAATGTAGCCCATCAACAAAGGAGGTGGCTTAAAAAACGCTCGTTCGACCAATACTCGAGTGTTTCTGATCAGTGTGGGATCCGTACCAGGTCCGGTTGACAGAGGAGATAGAGAAGATCCAAACAAGAGCGGCGCGTTTCGTCACAGTGTTATTTGGTAAGCCTGACAGCGTTACGGAGATGTTTGGCAAACTCAAGTGGCAGACTCTGCAAGAGAGGCGCTCTGCATCGCGGTGTAGCTTGCTGTCCAGAGGGTGCGTTTCTGGATGAGGTATGGAATATATTGCTTCCCCCTACTTATACCTCCCGAGGAGATCACGAATGTAAAATCAGAGAGATTCGAGCGCGCACGGAGGCTTTCCGGCAGTCGTTCTTCCCGCGAACCATACGCGAGTGGAACAGGAAAGGGAGGTGATGACAGTGGCACGTAAAGTGCCCTCCGCCACACACCGTTGGGTGGCTAGCGGAGTATAAATGTAGATGTAGAAATAATGTCGTAGTTGTTTTCAACAACATTCTCTGCACACTTCCCTTCTTACTCACCTTCCTCAAGTATTCGTTTTACCAAATGGCAAACGTGGCCAACAGTGCTCGATGCACACATCCAGTTAGCGACTTCCATCAGCAACAAAAATTTGAGTTTCAACACTACGTATACAGTGGAGGGCGAACGAAACTGATACACCTGCCTAATGTCGTGTAGGTTCCCCGCAAGCACGCAGAAATGCCGCAACAAGACGTGGCATGGACTCGGCTAATGTCTGAAGTAGTGCTGGAGGGAATTGACACCATGGATCCTGCTGGGCTGTCCGTAAATCTGTAAGAGTACGAGGGGTGGAGGTCTCTTCTCAACAGCACGTTGCAAGGCATCCCAGACATGATCAATAGGGAGTGAGGTGGCAAGCGGAAGCGTTTAAACTCAGAAGAGTGTTCCTGAAGCCACTCTGCAGCAATTCTAGACTAGTGGGGTGTCGTGTTGTTCTGTTGGAATTGGCCAAGTCCGTCGCAACGCACAGTGGACATGAAGAGATGTAGGTGATCAGAGAGGATGCTTACGTACGTGTCACCGGTCAGAGTCGTATCTAGACGTCCAACTGCACACTCCTTACACTATTAAGGAGCCTCCACCAGCTTGAACAGTCCTCTACTGACATGCAAGGTCAGTGGATTCATGAGGCTGTCTCTATTCCCGTACACGTCCATCCGCTCCATACAATTTGAAACCAGTCTGACCAGGCAACGTGTTTTCAGAAGCCCATATCGATGACGTTCCGTTGAATGGTTCTCACGATAACACTTGTTTATGGCCGAGTACTGAAACCTGCAGCAACTTGCGGTAAGGTCGCACTTGTGTCACGCTGAACGGTTCTCTCCAGTCGTCGTTGATCCCGTTCTTGCAGGATCTTTTTCCAGCCGCAGCGATGTCGGAAATTTGGTGTTTCACCGCATTCCTGGTACAGTACAATGGTGAAACGGTCGTAAGGGAAAATCCCCACTTCATCGCTACCTCGGAGATGCTGTGTCCCATCGCTCGTGCACCGACTATTACACCACGTTCAAACTCAGTTAAATCTTGATAACCTGCCACTGTAGCAGCAGTAACCCATCTAACAACTGCGCCACACACTCTTGTTGTCTTATATAGGCGTTGCCGACCGCTGCGCCGTATTCTGCCTGTTTACACGTCTCTGTAGTTGAATGCCCATGCGTATACCACTTTCTTTGGCGCTCAGTGTAAATTTGGACTGAATTTAAAAAGTTAAAATGCTCTAATAATCTACTCAGTAACAGGTAGAATCTTCAGTCAAAGACTTAACACAAGTATTTCTGGTGGGAAGTTTGTGTATATCTTAAGGCAGGGTAGCTTATGGCGCGCAGATACCCGGACTATATTCATACAATATTTGAGAATCAGATAACTTAGCCGATTCCGATAAACTTTACAAGTAATTTCAAACGATCACGAAAGTCTTTTCTCGCTGACGCTTCCTACAAGATGATGAGAGGAAAAAGCTGTATCGCTTACCGTATTTCACTGTTCACGCAGGCATGGTGTTTTAATTTATTAACTCTTTATTGTAAGCTCTATTTGCAACACGGTTTGCAGACACTATCCACACACAGCACTGAATACACCTGGAAAATGATATCATCGCACGGCATATCGTTCAAAATCACTGAGTTGTATCAAAAAGTAGATTTAGTTTGTCCATACTACAGGTTGTTCGAAAAGTCTTTCCCTGATTACAGAAATTGATTACATAAATTGATAACTCTGGCTAGAAGTAAGATACAAATATGAAACTGGTGTCTAATTGTTTACAAACTATCAAAGTTTTTTTCACACATCAGTAAACTTCCACGTGAGCACCCGTGGTAGCACTAGCACATCTAGGCGATATTCAATTTCCGTCGACACATTAGCCAACATGATGGGCCAACGGTTTGGCCTCCACGCTCTCCTGACATAACCCCATTAGACTTCTTTTTATGGGGTTATGTCAAGCA
Organism: Schistocerca piceifrons; assembly: GCF_021461385.2. Classification (NCBI taxonomy): domain Eukaryota; kingdom Metazoa; phylum Arthropoda; class Insecta; order Orthoptera; family Acrididae; genus Schistocerca; species Schistocerca piceifrons. Next base: position 5,179,359 of record NC_060147.1, read on the forward strand.
CGAGGTCTACCGAACACGTGTACCAAATCTTGAAACACTACGGCAACGGATAACCACAGTCGTTGAATCGATCCCTCCAGTGATGTTGGCTAATGTGTGGACGGAAACTGAATATCGCCTAGATGTGCTACGTGCTACCAAGGGTGCTCACGTGGAGGTTTACTGATGTGTGAAAAAAACTTTGATAGTTTGTAAACAATTAGACACCAGTTTCATATTTCTATCTTACTTCTAGCCTGAGTTATCAATTTATGTAATCAGGGAAACACTTTTCGGACACGCTGTACATTCAAGCAGTATTTGATAATCAGAGTACGTTTCAACTCCCAACAAACTTGGTACATAATTTCAAAGCCTTTCTCAACTGTCTCACCAATACACACTTAACATCAAATGTATAACACGTTAACTCATTTTTGAAGTAATAAGACACTTAAAGCTGGGAGTTTGACTGTTTAAAGAGTCGGGGCTTTCCTGGTACGTCTACAAGTGCAACAGAGATAACTGAATCAACAACATTGTAACGTGTAAGCACAGGCTCCCGCGTTCATTGTCACACTCAACAAAATTCTTCTGGGTATGCGACTTCATTGTTGACGTGTAGAATTCCCCACATTTCGGTCACTGTTGCAAAAAGCAAAAACTACCTGAGGAAGGCCATGTGCAACAGTGGCCGAAACGTCGGAGAAATTTACACATTGAGAGTACTGTCACATGCCCGGAAGAACTTTGTTAACAGTGTCATGTGTCGGCCAATGTGAAATTTTTAAAGTGAAATGATATTCAAGGAGAAGAAACAAAGACTTTGAGATTTGCCGATAACATTGTAATTGCGGCACAGTAAAGGTAACGACTTGGAAGATCAGCTGAATGGGATGGGTAGATTCGATGGAATTATATTTTTCATGATACGTACTCAACTTTTACTTCGATGACGACATAAGCTGAAGAAATGAGCTCTTTCTGCCACAGCCTGGACTTGAACCCAGTTCTCGTGGTTACTAGGCGGATGTGCTAACCACTACAGCACTTGTAGAGGTATGGCTAACATAGCTAGACGGACTGCTCCGGTCCAATGCCCTCCCTTACACAAACTTCAATTCACGCCATTTTCCCCTTCTTAAATCGTCAGTAACGGGGCTTTCCGGTATTAGAATAACACCCAACTTTTGTAAGTAATGGAGACATCCTACCTACCAGGTTATTGACCTGATAGAATTATATTTTCCTTGAGACATAAGAGTGTCAACTTTATCTTCGATCGTAATAAGGCTGATGGAGTGTATTCGAATTAAATCAGGTGATGCTGAATCAGTTACATTATGAAATGGGAGACTAAAAATAGTAGACGATTTTTAGCACTGGAGTAGAGAAGTTTGTGGGCTATACTTCTACAGTATTGCAGTGGTCAGCATACCTGTCTAATGAGCAGCAGACCATTGTTCAAGTCCTGGCTGTGGCATAAATTTTGAGCAGTGGATGATGATGATGGCTGAAGTAGAGAGAATGTGAAATTCATTTTGGCTATAGCAAGAAAAGCATATCTGAAAAAGACAAATTTTGTCAACAAATGTTAGCATATGGTTACCAAAGTTATTTGTCTGGATGTGAAACGTAGACCATAAGCGGTTCAAATAAGAGGAGAAAACAATATTTTTGAAATGTAGAGCTATAGAAGTATTCGTAAGATTGGATGGGTAGATGAAATAACAAAAGAGCAGGTGCTGAATCGACTGAGGAGGAAAATAAATTTTTGGCACAAGTTGACCAAAAGAAAGGATCGGTTGATGGGACACATCCTGAGACATAACGGATTTACAGTTCGGAACTGAAGGACGTGTGTATGTGTGTGTGGCGGGGGGGGGGGGGGGGGGGGAGGGGGAGGAAATTGTAGTGGGAGACCACGAGACGAATACAGTAAATAGATTCAAATGGACGTAGGCTGCGGTAGTTAATGTGGAGGTGAAGAGACTTGCCCTGGGTAATGCAGCGTGGACGGCTGCTCCATACCAGTCTTCGGTGTGAAGACGACATCGACAACACAACTTACACGTGTCGGTTAATCTAGTTCTAAATGTAATATTGGATATGGGTAACCCTCAAAAACAATTTGTACTCGTCCACCCATGTGTTTCGCGTCTGTTCCGCCATGCATTAATCTTTCTCTTCGTCCTGTGATCGTGTTCTGCATTGCGCCACGACTGCCAACAAGTGAAAATTCCGCTGGCGAGTCACGGAGCCCGTTCAGCTCTTTAAATTCAATCCGTCCCCCGTTCGGCGATTTACGAGACACCTGGCGGCGCTGCGTGAATTAACTAATGGCGACGGGATTAATAACGCCGGTCGCCGCATCATTCCGCTCCAGTTATTCTATCTATAATAATTCCCGCCTCTTCCAGGTCACAAGAAGACAGAGAGAGACGAGGAAAAAAAAAGAGATAGAAAAAGAAAAGTGGAACGGGAAATATGAAGCGAGGAAAGTCGTAAAGCGCGCGGCGAGGCCGGCCGCCGGAGGCGCTGCCGTCGCGGACAGCTGACTGTCGCCGGCAGGCTCGGTGATTTAGCGGCGCTAATGTTTACAGGTCTTCGCTCGCAGCCTATTTGTTTCGTCCCGGCACTGCCTTCCCACTTTCTTTAGAGGCGTTTTTCTTTTTGTGTTTGTTTGTTACTCCGGCGCGGAGGTGTGGACTCTTCGCGCGCGTATTTCAGCGCCGCAACGAGCGCTGCCAGGAATATTCGGTGCGGCGCGCCTTGCCGGATGGAGCCGTAAATTACCCGTGACGCAGACGCAGACGTCGACGGCGCCGGTAGCGGCCTGAATTATATAACGGCCGCGGCGCACGCATCCCCAATAAATCCTGCGGCGCGCGCGCCCGACACGGCACGTCCGACATTGCCAGCGCTTTCTGTCACCATGTCTGCCATTACTCATTAATTATGCGAGGGCCTCCGCTGAAAGACGGACAAATGTGAAACACCTATCATTCCGGAAAAAAAAATCAAAACGGTAGAATACAGAAGAGCTGAGGTAAAATTCATCGTGGCGTCCGAACGAAGGTGTAATTTCAAGTTATACTATCTAGAGCTGTGTCCGTCAGAAATAGGCGGGTGGGTGCTAATGTGTTGTCTTTAAGTTGTACAATCTGACTGGCGACTTCCTTCGTGTTATTACTTTTTTTATCTTCGTATTGTTGAGCTACGATCACAAGGAAACGTTAGCGACAGCCCCGGACATTTGCACAAGCCCCGCCCATTTACCCCCCTCCACACCTACCCCTCGCCACACCAACCAAGAGCGCATCAATATGATCTTTGGTAGTCCTCGTCGCTGTCGTGTTTTTGTTCGTCGTTTTTTGTTTTACCGCGGTTGTTCATACTAGCTGTGTTGTGCTGTTAGTACTTCTTAGCAGTTTGTGTAAACTGTCAAAATGAAACATAGATATGCAATCTCAATAAAGTTATCATATACAGGGTACCTAATCTTAACTGTTGTGGCCAACTGCTGTCAAAACTGATATCTAACAGACATTAAAGTACGATAAGATCTGTTGGAATGACACTGACGAAGTTGTGTACATATGTTTAACAATAGGCAGCTCTAAAGCTCTGAAACACTGAAGAAGAACTCAAAGTAATCTCGTGTCTGCTATAAGCAGGCAGTCATAAGAGTTCACAAGTAAAAATTCACCCATTACACAGGCAAATATTAATGAGGAATGTCACTGTATAAATATCTGACTGCCTGCATTACGCATTTCTACATTATCCCACTCTTATATTCTTTAGTCTTAATGAGGTAATCAGAAACAAACCAAGACATCGACTTTGCCTTGTTTATGCACAACATTGACTTTAGGCAATCGAGATAATGGACAGCATCCTTGGTGATACTACCAATTAACATTGCCCAACAGAGTTTCTTAGACTACGCGAGATGACGGAAATTTGCGCTCACTGCAGTTAACAAATATCAGTTTTTTTGGTATAGTGCAGATGAAAGCTCATGAAATAAAAAAGACAGTGTGGATGCGATTTTTATTTTTCATTCTTATTGATGATTTTTCAACTCGCATATTCAGTGAACATATTTCCAATTCTTTTCACAATGGTACCGGAAAAACTGTATTTCGTACTAACTCCCTTGTTATGACTGGCATATCTGTGATACGAACAACTTTGATGTTGGGATATGGATTGGTGTGGAGGGGGGTGACTGGGCGTGCATCGTCCGGGGCTGCCGCTAACGTTACGTCGATCACAAAACAACAAGATTAAGTATTATATTTTGACTAAAGTTCAGTCTTGATCACATCATGTATGTTTTAATGATATATCAGTTGACTGCGTAGCAGCGAGGAGAGCTCCGCCTACCATCCTAAGGGAGCCATCGGTCTGATGATGGTTTTGTAGAAAGAACCGAAACCGGTTACCTGTATCATTAAAACATACATGACGTGATCAAGACTGAACTTTAGTCAAAATATAACAATTAATTGATCACTGTTTTCCAAAAATGTTTACCAAAATTGTACAAGATTAAGAACGTATAAATCGTGGTACTTGCAGTGATCGTGCAATAAGGGGCGATCAAAAAATGTGCGTTCGGAGGCTGTATAGTCCAGAGTCGATATGCCGATGAGGCAAAATCGCCGTGAGCATTTAGGCAATCGTGGCAGTGACGCAGCAGGCTGAAGCTGCCGTGTCGTCTTGCGCCTGCTGCACAAGGTCCTCCTTCAGGAACCGTCCACTCTTCGAGGCCCTTTTTTAACACTAGAACGGCGGAGTTTCTGACATTCCTAAAACGGCGGAAAGGGGTCGCTTAAACAAGTACTTTTTTAGTGTTTGTTAATCCATACTTTATTTCCAGTAATCACAACAATTATTTACAATTATAAATAATAATTGCTGGCCGGGGTGGCCGAGCGGTTCTAGGCGCTACATCAGGAACCGCGCGACCGCTACGGTCGCAGGTTCGAATCCTGCCCCGGGCATGTGTGACGTCCTCAGGTTAGTTAGGTTTAAGTAGTTCTCACTTCTAGGGGACTGATGACCTCAGCAGTTAAGTCCTATAGTGCGTATTACTAATTTATTTAAACAACGATGTATCATACAATAGATTTTAATTTGCTAACTATTCGTGCAACGTTCTAGACACATTCAGTATATTTGGTCCATTTCACTTTCATATGCGGTTTACAAACAGCTCTACATTACTTTTCGCTCAAGTCATTTGAAGCTGCAAGACGCACTTAGCGCAGGTGATTTCTGTTTCACGCGCACATTTGCCGCGCACAACTTTGTGGCACTTTACTCAGTTTTCGCTGTTCTCGTTGCCTTCTCAGAAGCTGATTTGGCACTTCCTCCGCTTTCTAGCTGATTTCAGTTCCATATACTCTTCCATTGCCTGATGTTCTTGCTGTTTCGTTCCCTCGAGTTCATTTGCCAGTCGAAGTATGAACTTCTTCCGTTACATTTTCTTGTTCATTACTATATTATAGATGACCCGTGCATTTATTGCCGCCATGTCCAGCATGTTGTAGAAAACATGCATTGCCCATCGCGTACATGCAACTTTCGTAGTACATTTGCTGGTCATTTGGTGAACCACGTCCACCCCATACTTTGTTGCTTTGCACAACATTCAGGATTTCTCTCTCCTTCCTTGCTTATTGCTATTTCAGCATGCAGCTTACTCAGAAGGATGACATTTTTGTTCTTCTCTCCTTGGTATAGAGTCAAGGTGCAGTCTGTGTTGCCCCTAATGTGGCTTCTTAAGTACTAGAACCCAGTACGTTGTCCTCGATGCTGACTGTTCATCGGAGGTGAGGGTATCATCTGGAGTGCCCCAGGGAAGTGTGGTAGGTCCGCTGTTGTTTTCTATCTACATAAATGATCTTTTGGATAGGGTGGATAGCAATGTGCGGCTGTTTGCTGATGATGCTGTGGTGTACGGGAAGGTGTCGTCGTTGAGTGACTGTAGGAGGATACAAGATGATTTGGACAGGATTTGTGATTGGTGTAAAGAATGGTACCTAACTCTAGATATCGATAAATGTAAATTAATGCAGATGAATAGGAAAAAGAATCCCGTAATGTTTGAATACTCCATTAGTAGTGTAGCCCTTGACACAGTCACGCCGATTAAATATTTGGGCGTAACATTGCAGAGCGATATGAAGTGGGACAAGCATGTAATGGCAGTTGTGGGGAAGGCGGATAGTCGTCTTCGGTTCATTGGTAGAATTTTGGGAAGATGTGGTTCATCTGTAAAAATGACCGCTTATAAAACACTAATACGACCTATTCTTGAGTACTGCTCGAGCGTTTGGGATCCCTATCAGGTGGGATTGAGGGAGGACATAGAAGCAATTCAGAGGTGGGCTGCTAGATTTGTTACTGGTCGGTTTTATCATCCTTCGAGTGTTACGGAAATGCTTCGGGAACTCGGGTGGGAGTCTCTAGAGGAAAGGAGGCGTTGTTTTCGTGAATCGCTGCCGAGGAAATTTAGAGAACCAGCATTTGAGGCTGACTGCAGTTCAATTTTACTGCCGCCAACTTACATTTCGCGGGAAGACCCAAAGATAAGAGAAGAGAGATTATGGCTCGTACAGAGGCATATAGGCAGTCATTTTTCCCTCGTTCTGTTTGGGAGTGGAACAGGGAGAGAAGATGCTAGTTATTGTAGGAGGTACCCTCCGCCACGCACCGTGTGGTGGATTGTGGATTATGTATGTAAATGTAGAATGTGCAGTATTGTCGTGGAGTATATTTCAGAAATCCTTACTTCATCGGAGATTTCACGGCGGATCATGTTCATTTTACCAATTAATAAAGTTTTCTTTTCTTCGAGTTTTTTTAGCAACTTGAGACGTAAAGAAGTTGCCTGTGGCCGCATTTCATCCTCGACTTACAAATGGCTCCATGAGGCGCAGAACGACGTACTCTCCAAGTGGTTGTTCCTCTCTATGCATGTCCTCTTCGCCGAGGGCTGGGAAAGCAGTCGAATCTGAGAACATATTTGTCTGGTGTGCTGGACATGAACTGAGTAAACGTGCATCTTGGTTTGCTTGGTAACAGCTGCTCGTCAGTGGTTGTATTTTGTCCAGGGCGGTAAGCACGAATACTGTTTCCAATAAACTTCCCCAAATTTAAATTTGTTGGCTGCCAGGCGTTCAGTCCTGGTTGATTTTTCATCAAAAGGCAGAAATGTGAGAAGCTCCAGAAATCTGTCCCTGATCAAAGCAGGCCCCCAAGAGTGCGACCAGAGACACACCTTTTGTGCACAGTACACCCCGAACATACGTGATGGCTATCAGTTTCTCCATTTCCTCAAGTGACACAGCCCGGTCATTGTTTTTAGTATTTTTCGAGCATTTGATTCTGTGTCTTTCTTCGTCAGACGTAGCACTGCTTCGTCAGAAATCATTACAGGCCCTCAATGTAATCGGAAAAAAGTGATATATCGGTGAAAAAGATATTGACGTACAAGCCTATAAAAATATCGGCTGCTCATTGAAAATGTACTGCCAGTTTTAGAGCTGTATGTTTACCAGGTTTACCGGTATGAATTGAGCGTTAAGATACAAATGTGTCGATGGGGAACATTTGTTGTGAACGAGCGTTAACTTTTTTTTTTTGTTTGGTTGGTATGACATGTATCGAAGACAATTAGTATACTGTGTTTGGTGGGATCAGAAAGATGTGGTGTATCATGAGCTTCTAAAACCCGGTCAAACTGTGAATACTAATCATTACAGGACAACAAATGATTAATTTTAACTGTGCATTGACAGACGAAAGACCAGAATGGGCCAGAAGGCATGGCAAAGTAATTTTTTTACACGACAATGCACCTGCACACAAAGCAAAACTGGTTCAGGATACAATCAAGACACTTGGCCGGGAACTGCTACCCCAACCGTCGTATTCACCAGACTTGGCCGCTTCCGACTACGATTTGTTTTCATCAATGGGACACGCATTGGCTGAGGATCACTTCGATTCCTATGAAGAAGTCGAAAATTGGGTGTCTGATTGGTTTTCTTAAAAACACGAACATTTCTATTGGCGTGGTATCCACAAATTGCCAGAAGGTGGTAAAAATGGATAGAAAGCAATGGTCAGTACTTTGAATAAAATGTTTTTACTTTTAAATTCAAAATTAGTGTTTCATTTTCACAAAAAAACGCTCATTTCATACCGGTACACCTGGTAAGCATTGATTTATTCAAATGTTCAAATGAGTGTGAAATACTCAGGGACCAAGCTGCAGCGGTCATCGGTCCCTAGACTTACACACCCACGCCCGAGGGAGGACTCGAACTTCCGGCGGGAGGGGCCGCGCAATCCGTTACATGACGCCTCAAACCGTGCGGCCACTCCGCGCGGCTATATTGATTTATTACTAGATATTCTGCACATCAACAAACTTTCTGCCTGCCTGTCCACCTTAGAGCAAGAATTGAAAGGAAAACGATGCACCTTTATGCTTGGCGATAACCACTTTGCTAACAACACAATAAAAGGTATCCGTTTCGTCACATATCGGATTTGTGCGGAACACTTCATGTGGACTTGTCTGTTTTTCTGCAGCGAGCTAGCAGTCGTAGTGTCAAAGTTGCGTGCTGAAGTTAAACGTCGCAGTTTTTGTTGGTAGTTCCGAGCGCCGATTACGTCAGCATTTCCTCTCACACGTCTCTGCCCACAGGGAAGAGCAATCTTGTCATTCCGACTTTTGTTCATCAGTTTCACCAACTGTTTGCGAAGAATGCCGATCTAAACAAGTAGCACACCAGTTGCGTTAAAAGTTGTGTTTTAAAGCAGCTGGCGTGCTATTTCTTCTCGTCGGAAATCTTGTTATTCCATTACCACCGGCAACCCTCCAGTGCAGTGGACTTCTTCTTTGGGCCACCTATACTTGCTTTACACAGTGACAGAGAGAGACTGGACGCAATGAAGTATGAGACTACTTCACACAGTGAAGGTAAAATTATGTTCTACACAATTACAAAACAACGACTTCAAAAATTTACCGAAAATTGTCAAAAAAATTATAGTATAAAAGAAAAATATCGGCTCTCGATATTGCCATTTCGGTACCGATCTTACGGGTAAAGAAGTATCACCGGCGTATATCGATTGTTATTGGAAAAAAATTCGATTTATCGCTATTTTTTCAACAGCAGTAGTGTAAGTCTTCGAACGTCCCCTTAGAAAAATTAATGAATTACTGTGCTGGTGAACCCCTTATTCATACAGATGAGCAAAACTTAACGTACTCAGACATTTCGCTCTTTACTTATTCTGATCAACACTATACTAACACACAATGTTTTTAGCGCAACGCAATCTGACTTTCAATAATCCCTACAAAAGAATGGCCCTGACTAACAATAACCTATACCTTTCATGAATCACTTACCTCACAAAAATCTTCGTTACTCGAACTACTGCAATACAGCGAGCGCCAATACTGCCAGCTAAATAAAAGATTCTAACTACTGAAGGCACGAACAACTGATAGGCATAGTTAGTAAATGAAAGATTTTAATAGAGAACAAACTATGTATTTACCATAATAGTGTTCAAAAGTCATAATATATATATATCAGTTCATGACATCCAGTCTTACAAATTTACTCTCTCTGATGGGCACACGTCCAGATCATCCGCTCTGAAAACTCCATCTCTCTCCCCACATCCACCACTGCTGGCGACTCACCTCCAACTGCCCAACATTACAATAGCAAATTCCAACAATGCCACACACCACAGCCAGTGATTTTCATACAGAGCGCTACGTGGCGTTACCAATATAAAGACCTAAACAGCCTACTTACAGTCTGTTGTTTGGATACCATCTGCATAGGAAGACAGTGTGCTGTGGGGAAGCTCCTTCTCCTTCTCCACATGTGCACATAGTTGTCTGTCTCAGACTCATGTGGATTTAGTGCGTGGGATGAGGCCTGTGTGCAGTTAAGAAATGTACCGTACTGCGACTGGGATCGATACGTGTCACACCCGACCGCTCCCTTATGTCGGGGAGGAATTCGTGCCGTCTACGCCCATACCACTTATGTCCCGTACATCTTCACGTGCATCCAAATGCGAGGAAGCCAGTGTAGAACTGATGTAACAGCAGTGCCTCGTCGTGTACCGTGCCTCTTGCTCCACCTGTATAGTGGGGACAGTGGCCGATTTGGCTGCGCACGAAATGTACACTGCACGCTGCCCCCTCCCTTACTGTAGCTGCCCTCCGCGTCCTACATCTACATCTACATCTACATCCATACTCCGCAGTCCACCGTACGGTGCGTGGCGGAGGGTACCTCGTACCACAACTAGCATCTTCTCTCCCTGTTCCACTCCATCTCTCTTATCTTATCTTTGTGGTCTTTCCGCGAAATGTAAGTTGGCGGCAGTAGAACTGTACTGCAGTCAGCCTCAAATGTTGGTTCTCTAAATTTCCTCTGTAGCGATTCACGAAAAGAACGCCTCGTTTCCTCCAGAGACTCCCACCCGAGTCCCTGAAGCATTTCCGTAACGCTCGCGTGATGATCAAACCTACCAGTAACAAATCTAGCAGCCCGCCTCTGAACTGCTTCTATGTCCTCCCTCAATCCGACCTGATAGGGATCCCAAACGCTCGAGTACTCAAGAATAGGTCGTATTAGTGTTTTATAAGAGGTCTCCTTTACAGATGAACCACATCTTCCCAAAATTCTACCAATGAACCGAAGACGACTATCCGCCTTCCCCACAACTGCCATTGCATGCTTGTCCCACTTCATATCGCTCTGCAATGTTACGCCCAAATATTTAATCGACGTGACTGTGTCGAGCGCTACACTACTAATGGAGTATTCAAACATTACGGGATTCTTTTTCCTATTCATCTGCATTAATTTACATTTATCTATATTTACAGTTAGCTGCCATTCTTTACACCAATCACAAATCCTTTCCAAGTCATCTTGTATCCTCCTACAGTGACTCGACGACGACACCTTCCCGTACACCACAGCATCATCAGCAAACAGACGCACACTGCTATCCACCCTATCCAAAAGATCATTTATGTAGATAGAAAACAACAGCGGACCTACCACACTTCCCTGGGGCACTCCAGATGATACCCTCACCTCCGATGAACACTCACCATCGAGGACAACGTACTGGGTTCTATTACTTAAGAAGTCTTCGAGCCACTCACATGTCTGGAAACCAATCCCATACAGTCGTACCTTAGTTAGGAGTCTGCAGTGGGGCACCGAGTCAAACGCTTTCCGGTTCAGAATGGTTCAAATGGCTCTGAGCACTATGGGAGTTATCTGCTGTGGTCATCAGGTCCCTAAAACTTAGAACTACTTAAACCTGACTGACGTAAGGACATCACACACATCCATGCCCGAGGCAGGATTCGAACCTGCGACCGTAGCGGTCACGCGGTTCCAGACTGAAGCGCCTAGAACCGCTTTCCGGAAGTCAAGGAATATGGCATCCGTCTGATACCCTTCATCCATGGTTCGCAAGATGTGAAAAAAGGGCGAGTTGCGTTTCGCAGGAGCGATGCTTTCTAAAGCCGTACTGATGCATGGACATCAACTTCTCTGTCTCAAGGAAATTCATTATATTCCAACTGAGAATATGTTCGAGAATCCTGCAACAAACCGATGTTAAGGATATTGGTCTGTAATTTTGAGGATCCGTCCTTCTACCCTTCTTATATACGGGCGTCACCTGCGCTTTTTTCCAGTCGCTCGGGACTTTACGTTGGGCAAGAGATTCGCGATAAATGCAAGCTAAGTAAGGAGACAATGCAGTAGAGTACTCTCTTTAATACCAAATTGGAATCCCATCAGGTCCTGGCGATTTATTTATTTTCAACCCATTTAGCTGCTTCACAACCCCAGGGATGTGTATCACTATGTCCTCCATACGGGAATGTTTACGAGACTCAAACGGCGGTATGTTTGTACGATACTCCTGCGTGAAAGATTTCTCAAATGCTAAATTAAACATTTCAGCTTTCGCTTTGCTGTCTTCCGTTGCCAGGCCAGACTGATCAGTGAGTGGATGGATGGAAGCCTTCGACCCGCTTACCGATTTTACGTAAGACCAGAGTTTCCTTGGGTTTTGAGCAAGATATTTTGCTAGCGTATGACGGTGGTAGTGGTTGTTGTACGCTTCGCGCATCGCTCTTTTTACAGCATCACGATTTTCTACTAAGTTTTGCCTGTCCTCATTCTCTTGATCTTTCTTGTACCGCATGTGCAACTGTCTTTGCTTCCTGAACATTCTCCGAAATGTGCTGTTAAACCACGGTGGGTCTTCTCCATCTGTAACCCACTTTTTCGGCACATACTTGTCCAATGCGTGATTTACAATGTGTTTAAAATTTGCCCACAATTCTTCCACGTCCATGGTACCAGAAGTAAATGAAGTCGATTCATTTACTAATTGGGATGCTAACAACTGCTTATGGAGCAGTACTGGAACAGTTTCGCAGTTCCTGGCAGGGTTGCCAGTTTCCTGACAGGCGGGTAATAAACTATTAATGAATGGAAATGTATTTAATAATAACAGTTCAAATTAGGCTTCACGAAACTTTTCAAGTATGAGTCAGTATAATTTTTGCATCTTTCACGCACGCAGTTGGTGCCATACGAGTCTTGTTACCCGTTACTGCCGTTTGTGTCCGCAGGCTGGGCGCGGGGTCCGGCGGAACGGGCGCGCTCTCCGAGCTGCAGCTGCTGGCGGCGTCGCGGCGCTGCGCCGTGCTGCCCCCGGGGGCGCCGGGCGCGGGGGCGGCGGCGGGGGCGGGCGGCGGCAACGCGGGCCCCCAGCCGCCCCCCGTCTCCTCCGCCGCCGACTTGCATCCCGCCTACCGCCTCAACCCCTACGTGGAGCATCTCTACTCCTCGCTGCAGCACTCTAGTCCCTCCCTGCACGGTGAGTACCCAACCCAGGCTGACACAAAACATTGTTATACCGCAGAGAGTCGATGCTTATGCAGTGAGTACATGCTTTAAGGGGTGATAGTGATTCTGAACAAAAAGACTTCATTTGGACGTATGTCCTATTCGCAGTGGTTCTGAGATGGAAAAGGTCTCGCAGTACAAAATTATGGGGGGGTAGGACGTGAAACGGGCCGACTTCGAGAAGGAGAGGCACCACAGGACATTTTAATTTGCACTATCTATACTTTTACAAATAAATTCACAAAACTTTGTCAGCATGACCAGAAAGTCTTCAGGATTCACACTCATAGCAGTGGAAGTTCAAAAACACGAAAAAATATTATTTTTTCAATGTGAAATTTCATGATTTTTTTCTCTTACTATTGGCTGCATTTGTTGCTATAGGTACACTTTTTCTTCATAAGTAAGAGAGATTCTTCGATGAATTTTCACAGCTTACAAACGATACGTACAGGGGTATGAAACTCTAGAATTTATTTAATCTGTGCAAAATGAATGGGCTGTTACGTTTTAAACTTCGTGTTTAGAGAAAACTCGAAATTTATAGTTAATTATCTCAATTTTTGCCACAGTTTTGAACAGGTTTGGGAAATTCTAGAGTTTCATACACCTGTAAGTATGGTTTGTATGGTGTGCAAAATTCATCGAAGAATCTCTCTTACTTATGAAAAAAAGTGTTCCTACAGCAACAAATGTGGCTAGTACCAAGTGAAAAAATGATGAAATTTCACATGTAAAAAAAATTGTTTTCTTGTGTTTTTGAACTTCCTCTGTTACGAGTGTGAATCCTGAATCCTTCCTGGTCATGCTAACAAAGTTTTATGAATTTATTTGTAAAAGTATAGACAGTGTAAATTAAAATGTCCTGTGGTGCCTCTCCTGCTCCAAGTCGGCCCGTTTCACGTCCTACCCCCCTTAAACTATATCAAATTTCCTACAAAAAAAGGTCCTATTCATTTCTTTTGTCTAGAACTAGTGGTTTGTGTGGAGAGAGCGCGAGAATGTTGAAACACTCGCTCGGCGCTCATGCGCTGTAGCTCACGTAACTTTTGTAGGCCAATTTGAGGCAGCATACTGAGGTAGCAAGTTGAGAGGAACAGTGTGGTGCGGCACACTTGTGGTCTATCGAGTCGAGAAAGTACCTCAAAATGCGCGTCGGGCGTGTTTTTCGACATTCTCGTGGTCTCTTCGTACAAACCATTAGTTCTACAGAGAAAAATGAATTGGACACTTCTTGTTGGAAATTTGATATAGTTTAATTTTGTACTGCGACAATTTTTCGCCGGAGGTTGCGGTTTTCGAGTTATTCGAGAAAAACGTACAAAAGTGATATTGAATGTGTTCTATCTCTGAATAGGGCATACGTCCGTATGAAGCTTTTTTTTTCGGAATCGCTAATACTATCACCCTTCAAAGCATGTACCTTTCCTCATGACTCACCCTGTACGTATGCTGTTTTCCTAAGAGCGTTCAAAAATGTAACAGGCGATGGAGAATGCTCCAGTGAAGAATTTGGGGCAGGGAAACTGGGGTCGCAGAAGCCAGCTCAGTGAGATATGGAAGAGAACTCGTCTACCGCTTTGTCTAGCATTACTGTTTTCCAGCTAATTTAGAACTAACGTGCAAACAAGTTTACACGCACTGTGCTGTTTGCCTACGTGTACATTCCTTATTTCGTGCAAGGAAACAAAGAGGACGAGCCTGATTACCAAGACGTCATGACGCAGGTGTTTACTTTACTTTTCCATAAGGTGACTGTGTTGTATAGCATTTACGTTGTCCCATGATAGTATGTGCTATGAATCAACAACAGGCCCATCCATTACTCAGTGCTGTTCGGAGACGTACAGTACAGTACGATGCAGCAGTACCGGAACAGTTTCGCAGAACTCGCACCTCGTGTGCGTGGAAGTACGTTGCAATGCTCAGCCGGCTGGAGTGGCCGAGCGGTTCTAGGCGCTACAGTCTGGAACCGCGCGACCGCTACGGTCGCAGCTTCGAATCCTGCCTCGGGCACAGATGTGTGTGATGTCCTTGGGTTAATTAGGTTTAAGTAGTTCTAAGTTCCAGGGGACTGATGGCCTCAGCAGTTAAGTCCCATAGTGCTCAGAGCCATTTGAATTTGAATTTTTGTACATAGCCGCCAGTCCGAGTTGGACATCTGCCGTACCGTCGTACCAACTTTCCGACATCCTCGTCATACAAGGCAGCCTCCTGTAGTTTCCGACAATTTGCTGCTGGATTGCAGCTCGTCGTGTGTTCCGAAATGTTGTTTTCATAGTCAGCGGTTCATTTGAGTTCAGACGAAAGTTAGAGGGACGCAGGTCCGGGCTGTACGATGGGCGATCAGACTCTTCCTATCGGAAACGCTGCAGGGACGCCCTGAGTCTCTCCTGCAGTGGGCGGCCGAGAACCGTTAAGAAGAAGGAAACGCGCGATAGTTTACGTTAGGCGGGATTGCACCAAATCAGGCGAAACTCTCGGCAAGTGTTCGTACATGGCGGGAGACACTAATGTTCTAGGCATTTCTACGCGCTCAGAACTGAGAAGAGCATACTAGAGAGACTTCCCAACTTGTCTACGCAAAGCTACATACACTCCTGGAAATTGAAATAAGAACACCGTGAATTCATTGTCCCAGGAAGGGGAAACTTTATTGACACATTCCTGGGGTCAGATACATCACATGATCACACTGACAGAACCACAGGCACATAGACACAGGCAACAGAGCATGCACAATGTCGGCACTAGTACAGTGTATATCCATCTTTCGCAGCAATGCAGGCTGCTATTCTCCGATGGAGACGATCGTAGAGATGCTGGATGTAGTCCTGTGGAACGGCTTGCCATGCCATTTCCACCTGGCGCCTCAGTTGGACCAGCGTTCGTGCTGGACGTGCAGACCGCGTGAGACGACGCTTCATCCAGTCCCAAACATGCTCAATGGGGGACAGATCCGGAGATCTTGCTGGCCAGGGTAGTTGACTTACACCTTCTAGAGCACGTTGGGTGGCACGGGATACATGCGGACGTGCATTGTCCTGTTGGAACAGCAAGTTCCCTTGCCGGTCTAGGAATAGTAGAACGATGGGTTCGATGACGGTTTGGATGTACCGTGCACTATTCAGTGTCCCCTCGACGATCACCAGTGGTGTACGGCCAGTGTAGGAGATCGCTCCCCACAGCATGATGCCGGGTGTTGGCCCTGTGTGCCTCGGTCGTATGCAGTCCTGATTGTGGCGCTCACCTGCACGGGCCAAACACGCATACGACCACCATTGGCACCAAGGCAGAAGCGACTCTCATCGCTGAAGACGACACGTCTCCATTCGTCCCTCCATTCACGCCTGTCGCGACACCACTGGAGGCGGGCTGCACGATGTTGGGGCGTGAGCGGAAGACGGCCTAACGGTGTGCGGGACCGTAGCCCAGCTTCATGGAGACGGTTGCGAATGGTCCTCGCCGATACCCCAGGAGCAACAGTGTCCCTAATTTGCTGGGAAGTGGCGGTGCGGTCCCCTACGGCACTGCGTAGGATCCTACGGTCTTGGCGTGCATCCGTGCGTCGCTGCGGTCCGGTCCCAGGTCGATGGGCACGTGCACCTTCCGCCGACCACTGGCGACAACATCGATGTACTGTGGAGACCTCACGCCCCACGTGTAGAGCAATTCGGCGGTAGGTCGACCCGGCCTCCCGCATGCCCACTATACGCCCTCGCTCAAAGTCCGTCAATTGCACATACGGTTCACGTCCACGCTGTCGCGGCATGCTACCAGTGTTAAAGACTGCGATGGAGCTCCGTATGCCACGGCAAACTGGCTGACACAGACGGCGGCGGTGCACAAATGCTGCGCAGCTAGCGCCATTCGACGGCCAACACCGCGGTTCCTGGTGTGTCCGCTGTGCCGTGCGTGTGATCATTGCTTGTACAGCCCTCTCGCAGTGTCCGGAGCAAGTATGGTGGGTCTGACACACCGGTGCCAATGTGTTCTTTTTTCCATTTCCAGGAGTGTAGCATGACCCACCGATCGTTCTTTACTCTCGGAATAGCGTCGTCCAAAAAATGGTCCAAATGGGTCTGTGCACAATGGGACTTAACGTCTGAGGTCATCAGTCCCCTAGAACTTGTTGTTGTTGTTGTTGTTGTTGTTGTGGTCTTCAGCCCTGAGACTGGTTTGATGCACCTCTCCATGCTACTCTATCCTGTGGAAGCTTCTTCATCTCCCAGTACCTACTGCAACCTACATCTTTCTGAATCTGCTTAGTGTATTCATCTCTTGGTCTCCCTCTACGCTTTTTACCCTCCACGCTGCCCTCCAGTGCTAAATTTGTGATCTCTTGATGCCTCAGAACATGTCCATCAACCGATCCCTTCTTCTAGTTAAGTTGTGCCAGAAACTTCTCTTCAATACCTCTTCCCTAGAACTTAGAACTACTTAAACCTAACTAACCTAAGGACATCACACACATCCATGCCCGAGGCAGGATTCGAACCTGTGACTGTAGCAGTCGCGTGGTTCAGGACTGAGCACCTAGAACCGCTCGGCCACCTCGGTCGGCAATAGCCTCGTACTTACCCGGCGAATGCGGAGTACACAGTTACGAAGAAAATGAAATAAATGTCGGGTACGGTTTTCACATTGTACGTCCCAACAGCTGTTATCTTTCTCGTCTCAGTCCCCGTTTATCGATGTTTATTTTTTTATTTTAGTTTTTAATATTTGTGTTTCTAAGAGTCCTGTTCCGTCCGAGAAGAAGACAAGACTATTTAAATAAAAATTGGTCGATCCTCTCGTCGTTCTCCGTACAATGTGAAGAGGCGCGCCTGAGGTCTATTCTGCGCGTTTCCGCTGCTGCTCTCTAGTCGTACTGTCGCATTTATTGGCGCGTCCTGTCTGCTTCACATCACTCAAACACGTTATCCAGAAAGCGTCGCTCCATCGTCTAATGCTAGCTAGCATCGTCTGACAGTCCACGCTTCAGCCGTCGCCTATAAAAGAAAAAAATGTGTGACTCTAGAATATTTTTTTAAAAAAAGAATTCTTTATTAACACAATACAATCAAAACAATATGAAGATACAAAAGAACCAACCACCTTAATGATTAGTGGGTCTACGTATTATACTACATTTTACTGCATTGTTACATTTCATTTTTCTATAACTGGCATAACTATGAGCAAGCTTAATCTGTTAAGCTATCCTACTTCTACTATCCTATTCTGCAGAATAGAATAGAATAGAACAGAATATTATGGAATTTTAGGTTATTCATTAAATGATTCCTATAAAGTTCGAAAATACGCAGGATAAGAGATAAAGAAACACATTGCGTCACGTCTCGTTATGTCAAGGCAAAGCGTGCCCTGGTAGCAGGTGGATACGACAGCAGGAAATTATAATTACTGGTGCAATGGCATCCACCCTCCGCCATCACTTCGCAATGGTTTGTAGGGTACGGGCGTAGACGTAAGAATAAACCGTCAATGATGTCGGAAGGTTTCCAAATGCAAAGTTGCACCTAGTGGTGCGGGAGTTGGCTCGTGCGACGAGCGTGCAGGCAGCGAGGGGACCCGCCCAGCATTCGGAGCAGGGCGACGCAGGAGTCGGCGTCGGTCTGCGGTCCGCGACCATTCCGGTCAGGCGTGCGCGACGGGAGCGGCCCGGCTGCGGAAGCGGATGCACCGGAGTGGCTCAGGAAGCGGGAACGTGAGCGTCGGCGTGAACGTGCGCGTGACAAAGGGGCGACGGGAGCACAGGGTGTAAGAGTAACCGAGCGCACACGTGCGCGTCCCGCGTCCCGCATGCCGGACGGCGCTCGGCGTGTCGCAGGCACGCACCGCCACGCACCGCCCATACCGCCTGCGCCGCCGCACCTGCGCCGGGCTCACCGCGTGTGACGGGAATGTAGCCGCTGCCGACCCGGCGGGGCGTGCAGCGCTACACTCTAATCAGTGTAATGTGACCCCCGTGACAACCCTGCGGACCGCAGCAAGAGCGCCAGTGACGTTCTGGAAGCCGCGCCGTGCCCAGCCGCGGTACGATTCATTTCATCTACACTCCTGGAAATTGAAATAAGAACACCGTGAATTCATTGTCCCAGGAAGGGGAAACTTTATTGACACATTCCTGGGGTCAGATACATCACATGATCACACTGACAGAACCACAGGCACATAGACACAGGCAACAGAGCATGCACAATGTCGGCACTAGTACAGTGTATATCCACCTTTCGCAGCAATGCAGGCTGCTATTCTCCCATGGAGACGATCGTAGAGATGCTGGATGTAGTCCTGTGGAACGGCTTGCCATGCCATTTCCACCTGGCGCCTCAGTTGGACCAGCGTTCGTCCTGGACGTGCAGACCGCGTGAGACGACGCTTCATCCAGTCCCAAACATGTTCAATGGGGGACAGATCCGGAGATCTTGCTGGCCAGGGTAGTTGACTTACACCTTCTAGAGAACGTTGGGTGGCACGGGATACATGCGGACGTGCATTGTCCTGTTGGAACAGCAAGTTCCCTTGCCGGTCTAGGAATGGTAGAACGATGGGTTCGATGACGGTTTGGATGTACCGTGCACTATTCAGTGTCCCCTCGACGATCACCAGTGGTGTACGGCCAGGTAGGAGATCGCTCCCCACAGCATGATGCCGGGTGTTGGCCCTGTGTGCCTCGGTCGTATGCAGTCCTGATTGTGGCGCTCACCTGCACGGCGCCAAACACGCATACGACCATCATTGGCACCAAGGCAGAAGCGACTCTCATCGCTGAAGACGACACGTCTCCATTCGTCCCTCCATTCACGCCTGTCGCGACACCACTGGAGGCGGGCTGCACGATGTTGGGGCGTGAGCGGAAGACGGCCTAACGGTGTGCGGGACCGTAGCCCAGCTTCATGGAGACGGTTGCGAATGGTCCTCGCCGATACCCCAGGAGCAACAGTGTCCCTAATTTGCTGGGAAGTGGCGGTGCGGTCCCCTACGGCACTGCGTAGGATCCTACGGTCTTGGCGTGCATCCGTGCGTCGCTGCGGTCCGGTCCCAGGTATACGGGCACGTGCACCTTCCGCCGACCACTGGCGACAACATCGATGTACTGTGGAGACCTCACGCCCCACGTGTTGAGCAATTCGGCGGTACGTCCACCCGGCCTCCCGCATGCCCACTACACGCCCTCGCTCAAAGTCCGTCAACTGCACATACGGTTCACGTCCACGCTGTCGCGGCATGCTACCAGTGTTAAAGACTGCGATGGAGCTCCGTATGCCACGGCAAACTGGCTGACACTGTCGGCGGCGGTGCACAAATGCTGCGCAGCTAGCGCCATTCGACGGCCAACACCGCGGTTCCTGGTGTGTCCGCTGCGCCGTGCGTGTGATCATTGCTTGTACAGCCCTTTCGCAGTGTCCGGAGCAAGTATGGTGGGTCTGACACACCGGTGTCAATGTGTTCTTTTTTCCATTTCCAGGAGTGTATATAAATAAGTCACAGCTGCAAAATACTAACGCGAATTCTTTACAGACGAATGGAAAAACTAGTAGAAGCCGACCTCGGCGAAGATCAGTTTGGATTCCGCAGTAATGTTGGAACACGTGAGACAATCCTGACCCTACGACTTATGTTAGAAAATAGATTAAAGAAAGGCAAACCTACATTTCTAACATTTGTAGACTTAGAGAAAGCTTTTGACAATGTTGACTGGAATACTCGTTTCAAATTCTAAACGTGGCAGGGGTAAAATAACAGGGAGCGAAACGCTATTTACAATTTGTACAGAAACCAGATGGCAGTTATAAGAGTCGAGGGGCATGAGAGGGAAGCAGTGATTGGGAAGGGAGTGAGACAGGGTTGTAGCCTGTCCCCGATGTTGTTCAATCTGTATACTGAGGAAGCAGTAAAGGAAACAAAAGAAAAATTCGGAGTAGGTATTAAAGTCCATGGAGAAGAAATAAAAATGTTAAGGTTCGCCAATGACATTGCAATTCTGTCAGAGACAGCAAAGGACTTGGAAGAGCAGTTGAACGGAGGATATAAGATGAACATCAAAAAAAGCAAAACGAGGATAATGGAACGTAGTCGAATTAAGTTGGGTGATGCTGAGATGATTAGATTATGAAATGAGTCACTTAACCCTGCTGTTCTGTTCACTTTTACTTGACATATATACTGTTCGGGTCAATATGACCCGACATATCAAAATGCTTTAGAAACATAAATTTTGGTACAGTTTTAGCTATCGACATTGTTGTTCTATTCCAGTACCTTGTTAGTAATAATAATAATAATAATAATAATAATAATAATGGTAATAATAATAATAATAACAATGCATACAACTTTATTGAGGGATATTTTTCATTTAAATATGCACATAAATTTGAAACAACAGACAGTTTCCATTACAGGCATTCAACTTAGAAAGCACTACAGTTTTTCCATACTTCTATTCTTATTGTTGACAGTTTAGACGTAAGTATTGACATTTTCTAACAACAGACAGTTGTCATTACAGATATTCATCTTAGAGCACACTACAGTACAGAACACACTACAGTTTTTTTATTACATTCCAACATAGAAAGCACTACAACTTTAGAATCCTCTCTTCTTACTGATTGTAGTTTAGGCACAAGTATTCACATAAATTTGAAACAACAGAATTTTCAATACAATCATCTTATAAAATACTACAGTTCTTTTCTTACTGCTTGCACTGTGGACACAAGTAGGTTACATGTTTCTTGCAAATATGTTTACTACATTTTCCACACACCATGTTTGTTTTATTGTCATTACTTGATGGACAGAACTTACAGCGTGCACGTTTTGTAGATTTTCTTGTTGTTACCGATTCTGACACACCACCCACATCATTCGGGTTTTGGATGCTTGTGACCATTCTCAAAGAATCTTCTGTTCTTGGGAAATGCGTTCTTGATGCAATATGTTCTTTTATCAGTGACTTTCCAAGTTCCTCCAAGAATATTCTCCTTCTAGTCAATTTGCTTGCATTCCAATTAGGGTCAACCGAAATCCACAAAACGTATGCATTATAAGCAGAAACATCAAGAATATTGTAGAAAACTATCATTGGCCACCTATTACTTTTTCGTTTGCATGTATATGTACCTAATAACTGATCAAGCGTGTCTACAGCACCTTTGGTTGAATTATAGTCCAAAATCATTTTTGGCTTCTTATCAGCCCTGTCACTGATTTCCGCATCATGGTGGAGAGTGCTCATAAGTACAACATTCTTGTGTCTCTTAGGAATATAATTAACCACAGTAGTGTCATTTGTGAAGTAAAATGAAGAGCTGTGTACCTCCTTGTTGGTCATTTTGTGTGGAAGCTCCGGCTTATTTTTCCGTATAGTTCCCAACATAGTCAATTTCCTTTTCAGAAGCAGCTGCCCCAAATTGTACGACGTAAAAAAGTTGTCACACGTGATATTCTGACCACGTAACTCAGAAGTGAGATCAGATACCACCCTCATTCCCTGATTTCTTTCTGGTGCCGCTCCACTCACCTTTCCTGTATAAATTTGGGCTTTCAGTACGTATGAAGTTTTGCTGTCACACATGGTCCATATTTTGATCCCATATTTTGCCGGTTTACTTGGGATATACTGCTTGAATGGACAGCGACCTCTAAATGCTACTAACTGCTCGTCAACAGTAACATTTTCTCCTGGATTATACAGTTTAGGAAGGACCTCTACCCACTTCTCCCAAATACTACGAATTGCGGCAAGTTTGTCAGTACGTCGTCTTTCCTCTCTAGTAGATTTCTTGTCAAATCGCAGGACACGTGATATCTTACAGAATGTTTCATGAGACATGGTTGCTCGAAATATGTTTCGCCCAGTATCTTTATCCCACAAACTTTTTGTAGACTCCCCATGAGATCGATATACACCCGCTAGGAGTAAGAGTCCTAAGTATGCATGGAAAACAGAACCATCAATATCTGTCCACTGTTCACCATAAACTCGCTGCCCTTCAATATTTGTCATCTCTATTATTTCATTTTGAAGCGCTGTGTGAAATACTGCTTCAAATGAACATTTTACATCAGATATTCTGCTGACTGCATACCTGGTAACTCCTGGGGTACTCTTGATGATGTTCGAAGCTGGTAGGCGACCATGTTGTGCTGGTGGATGCAACTGCCATTCTATATTCCCATTTTTAGAAAGAAAAGTCTCTACACTATTTTGTATGGGCTGTGGACTGTCGTAACTGTCATCGGAACACTCGCTTTCAGATGCATTGCTGATGTGATCTTCAAACTCAGAAAGTGATCCTTCATCTGGTGAGGCATTTACTATTTCTTCCAACTCACGATCATTCAATGGTCTCATCGCCATGGTGTCACAAGTCAAACTGGGCAGAAACAAAGCATTCCAATTATTGAGAACTGCCAATTATTATTTCCTGGGGAAAGCAACAAACAAGCCCATTGTTGTGAACGCATGGAGCTTTAGGTGATTGTTGAGAGTAAGTTGGAATGATGCAGTCACTATTCCCACACAACACAACAAAAATAATTTTCGCCATTTCCAGATTTTAGAAATAAATACGAGTTACACTAAACATATTTGTGTCGGGTCATTATGACCCGAACATTACATATGCAACTATTACAGTTGAAGCCCAAACTTCTTAAACTTTTTTAAAACCTTTTAAAACACATGCTGCTCATCCATTTTCAGACAAAGTCACAAAGTTTCATAAATATATATTGGTATTTACATAATGTAAAATAACGTTCATATTCGTTTCGGGTCATATAGACCCGAACAGAACAGCAGGGTTAAAGTAGTAAAGGAGTTTTGCTATTTGGGGAGCAAAATAACTGATGATGGTCGAAGTAGAGAGGATATAAAATGTAGACTGGCAATGGCAAGGAAAGCGTTTCTGAAGAAGAGAAATTTGTTAACATCGGGAATAGATTTAAGTGTGAGGACGTCGTTTCTGGAAGTATTTGTATGGAGTGTAGCCATGTATGGAAGTGAAACATGGACGATAAATAGTTTGGACAAGAAGAGAATAGAAGCTTTCGAAATGTGGTGCTACTGAAGAATGAAGATTAGATGGGTAGATCACATAACTAATGAGGACGTATTGAATAGGATTGGGGAAAAGAGGAGTTTGTGGCACAACTTGACTAGAAGAAGGGATCGGTTGGTAGGACATGTTCTGAGGCATCAA